>NC_039284.1:7090847-7233589 GCF_003368295.1 Carassius auratus
ATGAATGAATTTCTAAGAAACTGATGTCAATAATTCCAAAAACAAGGTTTCCATTTGTGGACGCAAAGTAATTTATGAGCAGTTCTTGGCAGGAGTTACAACAAGTAAGAACACTGTATAACCTCTCAATATAAGGAAATGGAAAAGAGCTAAGAAAAACCACAGAAAGCTCCACTGGGCTACCAAAAGTATGCTTCTTCAGGTATGAAATACTCTATGATCTGATCAGAAATTTCCAACCAAACATTTCTTGTCACGTTTCTTCAACGTGAGGCAGTTCTTCACTATATAGCTCATAACATGACTTCATGTAATGCTTATTAAATGAAAATATTTGATGTATATATGTGAAAACTGTCACACAAGTACAAATCCAGTGAACACATACAGTACATTCGGCTTGACTGCTGCTGATGCTGAAACACTCACCAAGGTCTTTTCCGTTAAATGCTGCTTGGCTGAGAACTTTTGTGAGATAGGCCACATCGCCAAAGCCTAGATTGGCACCTTGACCTGCTAAAGGATGGACTCTGTGTGCAGCATCTCTGAAATAAGAAAGATTAGAAAATATAGAGAGGAAACCTTGAGACAGGAGCCATATTTAGCTTGACCGGCAAACCTGTGGACTCTAATACCTTAGAAATTCCTCATCACATAGGTTTAAAGTCTCAGACACCCACATAAACAATACAGCTGTGCTATAAATCTAGTATTTCTCCTTTGTATATACATGTGCTTCTATTCTTATGAAAACCACTCTTAAAATTCTGAACAATTATGAAATTATGAAAAAAATACTCAAACCCAAAAATCATTTCATGCAATTGCAAGCATACCCAATGATGGCCACTCTGTGGCGGATGTATTCTGTGGCATGGCCCATGCCCAGCGGGAACATGACCCGGCTCTTTGGGCCAATACCTGCAACACTAGGTGGAAGCTGACGTGCAGAGCCACTGTCAGGCATCAGGACAGAAAGAGCCGTCCGGAACAGAGAGCCGGCAGTCTCCACCAGCTCAGAATGGTTCTCATTACTCCACTGAAGAGAGTGAAACAGAAGTGAACAACAGTGAAAATGGCACCAGAAGAATGAGGTGTGCCAAAATCTCTATTGGTTATAGAGTAGTTAAGCTTAAACTTGATGATAGAGAAGTGGAAAGCCAATTAAAAAACAATCACTGACTACTGCTAATGTCATTCCAAATCCATATGACTTTCTTTATCTCATGTAATAGGTAAAAGGATGAAATGAATGATTCTCAGTTCATTTTTTGATTTTTATCATTTTCTGTCCAACTGAAGTTCTCACATCAAATGACAGGCTGCAGTAAAGGGCAGAAAAAAAAGGGTTTTCCACTGTTCACTTTCAGCCTTAAAAATGATGAATGTAAAAATGAAAAATATTGAATGTATCCAGAAATCAATCTGGAACCAAAATGTACACAGAGGAGAAGATTTCCACATAATGAACTGAAATTCTTATAGAACAGCCTGTTCCAATAAAGCTATCATATTACTTCAGAGCAGTGTGGCTTTCAACTTGACCAAATTGATTTAAAAAAAATGATATATATAATTCATCAACACTAGTAGTTTCTATTAATAAAAATGTTGGAAAACAAACAAGAAAGCAAAATTACCAGAGTTAATACCTTACACTGGGGGGTCTCTGAAAATTGTGTAGTCAAAAAGCCTGAGAACCACTGCTTTAGAGGACTTGTTGGAGTAGAGCACAGCATGGACTCCTTCAAATGACAATTTTATAGTGCTTTCTTGTTCCTTTTTGGATCATGACAGTCCCTGGTCACTGCTGCTTTTTATTGCATGGGAAAAAGCTGCATAAACATCCTTCAGTGGAACACCACAATTTTGAAGAAATAAAAGTCATATGGGTTTAAAACAACATAATATGATTTTTATTAATGCTATCTTTATCTTGAAATCTGGAGGTAAGCTATACCTTCGTCCTTTTGTGCACTCAAAACACTAAAGTCTTAAAAAGACCGGTATTTCAGCAGAGATGCAAGAAGCGTGCCTTATTAAAGTAAAATTCTGAGCAGGCCACAAATTTGAGTTTGGTCTGTAGAAAAAAACATTTCGTGGAGTAATGACCAACACTGGCAAACCTTGGGCTTAATTAGCAAACCAGTTTTGATGGCAAGCGTGACTCAGATGCAAAATGCCTATGACCAGTAAGGCCAGTAAAAATAGCCAGCTTGGGAAAAAAGGAGTTTCTCTGACGGAAACACAAACAAGAAGAAAAAAGGGTGTGAGGGTCAATTTGAGGGTATTCAGCCAAAATGGAGAATGCAGAGCATAGATATGATATTTAAATCAAAAACAACTTCTTTGTTATGTTATTCTACATACCAAAATATTGCCAAAACACTGTAACAGCACAGTTTAGGGAGGTGGACTATAAGTGTGGCAAAAGTGTTAGGGTTTACTCACAAATGCAGAGTTAATGGCATCCACAAAGCTCTCTTCATCCAGCTGTAGAAGTTCTTCAGCATGCTGATGACTGGTGGACCAGACCAGCGAGCTCTCTGTGTCTGACAACTGCACAGCAGACACATACACCACGTCACAAACACGTTTTCCATTTGACCACTAAGTGATATCACGATGAGCCAATGAAACAAATCAAGTACAACTGAGATTATTTACAAGTAAAATAATCTCTTAAAGTCAGCTCACAGGAAGCATTGCAATGGGTCCGGTTGGTAGAAACCTCTGCCAGGCTACGTTATTTTCTGTGGGCTGAAAAACGATATTGCAAGGTTAATACATTCAATGCAACCATATTTCCTATGTAATTAAACATATCTCAGCAAATTACAGAATTCAGTATGATTTGAACTTGAAACTGGAGGATTAGCGTACCTCAGACAAATGCAGAACAGCGACGACCGCTGACTGATCGTAATTCCATTTGACTGTAGGGATGCCAGCCTCTCTCCGCACCATTGAGTTTGGCCCATCAGCACCAATCTGAAAGAGACAAATCATACCTACCTTAAGAAATGGAGGATTTGCTTATGTAGGCTGTGCACTCATCTGTTTGTGATACCAAAGGAAACACTGGATACATTCTACATACCAACAGCTTGGTGTGGAGAGTCTTTCCATTAGCTAGAGTCACCTGAACCCAAGGGATGGACTCAGAGACATGGTAAGGACGGGGCCAGATGTACTTCACCACTTTTGTTCGGTACTGCACTTTAACATGGTCTGGTTTAGACATGAATGAATGAATGATAATCCAAAAATCATTAAACATTAAAATGCAACAAAAACAGCATTAGTCCAAATCTTGTTCAGTTCCACTTGAGAAATGGGAAAAAATCCAAACAAACTGGGTTTGGCTGTGACAAAGTCAAAAATTAAGAATCATCGAACCACCTCATAAAACACAAAGCTGTTTTCCTTTCTCTGGTTGAGGCCTGCTAACATTAACAATTGTCTTAACTGCTTTGGCAAGTCAGCCATGGCTGACTAATGGTGTTTATCTACAAGCAAACCATGCAATACAAAAGACCAACTTCCAATATCCTGGACACAACACAGAACGAAAGTAAAGGAAGCAGAAAATCCACTTTTCTTAGAACCACTGGCGGTCTAGGCACATAAAAAGATCTGGAATTATACCTACTTTTCGAACCATTCTGTCCACAAAACTGAACACTAGTTATTGCGCACGGATGAGAAATATTGGCTTCTTGCTGATTTGAAAGTAGAATAACAAAAACAAAAAGAAAAGCACTGGCAGATGCATATACTTTTTGTCTAGTACTTCAGCAGAAATAGCAGACTGTTAAAAAGCACCTCGACACAAACACGTGAAAACGCACGTGCTACCGCACATCTGTTAAATGCAAGATGCATTTTAAAAAAGGCCTGTTTTTAAAAATATGCTGTTTTACAGAGCATGGCATGGAAAAGCCAAATGCAGAGCCTTGGAACGGTTTAGTTAATTACAACAACAAAATGTTACAGTAAAATGCTGTCCGTGCTCAGGCACCCCAAGCGAGCGAGATGCTAGGACTGGAAAGGAATGTGGTTTTTCAAATGGGTCAATAGACCACTGCACGTGTCTAAACAGAGAAGCAATTCTCGTGGGTCTTTTGACTCCCACCAAAAGTAATGTGCTAGATGATCGAAATAGCAGGAAAAACACGGATGCATCCAAAGAAGTGGAATCTTTAGGGGGAAAAGAAAGATGTTCAAAAGGAGTATAAGTACAAATAAACATTTTGCCAAGACGGGAAGGAACGACTTGTGGTGACATCATTTGCCAAGCCATCCCTAAAACTAGTTAACAGGGAACCCACTCGGAGACTGCTGGACCCTGCTGGGAAAAACATTTAGCAACATGGAAAAAGCTCAGCGAAAGCAACAATTAAGGATATATCATCATGTAATGATCAAAGTTTAGTGTGCGAAGCAATGATTATAAAAACAAACACATAAATCGATCTATAAACCAACATCAAAATGTATCCATTACCAGTGAGAGTCTGCAGCTGTTTGGTGAGGGCGGCCACAATGACGTCGTTCTCAACGATGTACGCCATCTCTTCCTGCAGATTGTCCTTATCAAATGTAATCAGAGCATCTGAACAAGCATCCCAAACCTAAAGCGAAGAACCAAATTATTGCTGTGGTTTACAACTCTATCCTTATGCGACCACTCAGGCGCTATTTATGGATTTCCAAAAGAACACGTGCTCCATTGAACTTGAACACATCAAAGCCGTTTGAGTTTTGCCAGATACTCTAACCAAACATCAGCCACCAACAGCCTTTGAGGTTGCACGGTTGACTTTGTAAATGCACTGGGGCGAGGCAGAAATGTAAAATGCCATTCTTTGTGGCGATTTATGCTTGTATTTATAGTTAAGCTAATAATAAATAACAAATATGCGAACATTACTGTCGAGCTAAGTTTGTTTCATCCGAGTTGCCTTGGAACTTAGTTAATAAAACATGGTTTTAAATGCAAAAAGCTCTTGGGGATTGATGCAGCTATATTTTACAAATCTAAAATGACTTGTAACTAAGGTGACTGGCAAACAATTAAATCCATGAATAACATGGATTCAGAAGGACTGTTCTATCCTTTCTGTTCTACAGCCATGCTAAAACCACTAATAGTAGTGGTTTTTTCCATTTTTGATACATGGTTACATGAAAGATTTAAAGCGTGACCAACCTGCTATTATAAGGATTTTACGTGTAGGAAAAACACAGCCGTTGATAAGTTTTGGAAGTGCTATGTACGTGCAGTCACTGCCAAATTAAAACGTCCCTTGCCAAAATTACCCTTTTTGGCATGAAAAAAGGTTCAGACCATTATGGAGGAACAAAATCTAGCTGATAGCACTTTAGGGAACCTCCGAACTTTTTTTTCATGTACATGGCACTTCCCAAGCCCACTTTAGTTGCTTTCCTCCAACCACTTGAATTTAATTGGAGGGCAAGAGGGAACCCAGCTCAGTTCCTTTTGCAGTTTCTTCCTTGTTTGGACATAAATGCACTCACAAACAAAAAGGAAAGGTATAATGGGTGAGGTATATCACTATATAAAGTGCACTCTGATGACAGAGTTTGCCCAGAAACCACAGGATTTCATTCTGGCAGTGAGAAACACACACATTACAGGAGAAACCCCACCACAGCATAGTAAACGAAGGGCCCTTTTACTTGTGATCTACACAGATTTTAACTCCTCTCCCTGAATGACTAACTCCTCCTTTTAACTCCTCTCCCTGCATCTCACATGAATCTTCGTAATTAGTAGACAGAGCTGGATTTATGTCATCCCGCTAAATAAGACTCTGATCGATAAACTGTGGCCGCAAGCAAAACCAAGCTTAACCATGAGGTTCTGCATCTCTAATGTATGTTTTGTATTCAGAGGCCGTGGTTCTGTAGCATTAATTTATGGGTGGTTGCTTACGGTGTGATGAGGCAACGACGATGAGCATAACACAATACAGCTGTTTTTAATAGAGTGGCTTCATACGCTCAGGAAAATAAGCAGGTAAGGTCATAGTGAATAACTGTGTTGGTTACACATAATGTGTTTTACTTTAGCGGCTAGTTGCTTTTAAATGACGCAGGTTTCTTTTGGTGTGATATTTGATTACTTCATTTACATTTTCACTTGTAAAAAAGAGCCATGGGACTACTACAATGTTTTGCTGGACATTCTGTGAAGCACGGTAATACTGTGGTGCGTAAATATGATTATCATTCAGTAGAATGTGATACTATCATTACATAACAGCACCGCCCAAGTAAGCATTGTATTACAGCATGCCAGTTTTACTGACCTGCATTTTATTATACGGCTTGCATCTCATATTTGCAATATGATCCCAAGCACCAAGACCTGTAACACAATAGGAGACGATTAAAAAGTTGATCCTTTATGATATCCAACCAGAAGAAAAAGCAAACTAAATGTAGTAATGGAAAAAAGTACACAGCGCTACCTACTGACCTACTTCCTGGGGAATCTTTCATTTACAAACATTATACTGTAAATAGTTTTAATGACAGGAGTGCAGTTTAAGAGCTCTGAATGGAACAGATGTACTTATCCTCACCACAGACCTTGTGATTGGATTGTGCCTCCACATTACCCAAAGCACTGGTTCTAAATGATGCCCAACACTGCCCATAATGCAAACATGCATTCTGTGGACACAATCAAAAGCATGTGTTTCATTTCACATAACACACTGTGTAGCCTGGCAACATAGGGCAGCTCACTTTCTGTGGCAACACATCTACTACTGTGTGTACACTTTCTGTACTTCTTCATTTTATGGTGTATGAAAAATGTAAGTCATTAATGACGAAATAGAACAATTTCAATAAAACAATATATTCTGTTCCCCAGTGAATTATTAGATACTATTATTTATTATTATAATAATGATTTATATTTTTAATTGGATTTTATTTGTATTCAGTTATTAGTTTAAGAACATTTGTACTTTTTTTTTTCTATTTAGCCTTATTTTTTATTTAAGATTTAGTTATTTTAATACTTAATCTTAAACATAGCCCATTTATTTTAGTTATATTAAAAATGGAAGGTTGTCTGTTAATGGACCGGATCTAACAATGATTGTATATATTTATCAACTAACATTAACGGACTAATTCTATGATGTTTTTAATAGTGCTCTCTGTCAATTTTTTGGAAGAAATGGATGAATAAATTAAGAATTATGATTATTTTGGGATAAACTACTCCAGGTAGATAAAATGGCTTGTGGGTGTTCCTCTGCAGTGTTATATGAACCACACAGAAAGCTACACAAGTCCGTACCACTTAGAAGTGTAGCTGAGCCTGGGCTGATGGAGCTGACCCGTGTACTGTAGGTCTCCGGGACCCTGTCCATCTCTTTTTTGTGACCAGCTTCAAGCAGAAGAATCTTCTTCCCTGCCAAATTTGGATCCAGACCTGAATGAAGTACACAGATTAAATGCAGGGTGATTGATTTTCTTTCTAACATCCTCTCTAAATCACTGTGATGTTGTTTCTCCTCTCATTTTGCATCCTTTACCAATATATCTGTACAAGAGCTTACTAAAGTTCGCATAAAATCGGAGCGTTGATTGCACACTGCTTACTTTAGCGTCCTACATGAAAACGTCACATTGTACAACCGCATTTGCACCCTTCACCTCCAGCTAAAACACTTTCATCAAGCAAAATAGCAACCTCTTTTTTCCTCTCTTTTTTTTTTTTTTTTTTTTTTTTTACAACTGGGAAGTGTACTTTTGCAGCGTGTGCTGAGTGGAGATGATGATGGGCAAAAGCAGACTGGGACCGGTCAGCTTTATACTGGGTGCATGTCATTTACACTCACTCACTCACCCAACGAACATGCCATAGCGGTGCCCACCATCCCCCCGCCAGATATTATAATATCAAAGAGCTGGTTGTCTGAAGTGCTGGATTCCTCATCGCGCTCGGAGGACGCGAATCCTCTGAACGCCCTCCGTGCGACACACCGCCGTCCTGTCCCGAGCACCGCTAGCTTAGCTTTCGCGAAAGTGAACATTCTAGCGGGAAAAACAGACGTGAAATAACTCGTTACAGCTAACAAGCCTTCAAGTGAATATATAAAACTCTTCGTTATATCTGTCCTGTTATTGACAATAACGGTGTTCTATCTGTCATCCAGCCATGTTGTTGTACGAGAACATACGTAAGAGTTCTGTTAGTTACACTCCTTCCGGACTTTAAAAGCCAGTAAAATTAAGAAAATTAATCATGGACATTTCCAAAACATTTCATCTGTCTTCACTTTACAAGAAGACATACAGCACCATTTAATGACGAGTGTAAATGCTGTCTTTTAAATTACTTTCACTTCCCCGCTCTTGTTCAGAAGTGTTTGAGATGGAAGCATGTAAGCTTTAGCGCCACCTTCCGCCGTGGAGGACACAATCAGGGGCGTTTAGTTTATGAACATAGGCCACAGGTATCTATCTGTTTTACTGCTGCATACAGTGTTTGCTGAGAAACAGATGCTGTTTTGTATCTAGTATTTCTGGAGGCCATAGGACATAAGGTTACTGTAAATGTGAACTCAGGATCCAGTGCTCAGGCTCCGGTGCGTGGAGACTGTTGCTGGTGTAGAGATCACGATATTTGCAGATTCCAAAGAAATTGAGCACGTCTTGATCTCTGACACTTCATGGATTTGACAGTGTTTGAATGATGTCCTTATAGCGGGCCTGATCACACTCATCTAGCTAAAAAAAACAACAACAACAGACAAAGTCAATATCTTGATAAGATAAAATGTTTTTTTTTTTCACATAAATAATCATTTTGGTAATCGTTTAAATTTAATTTTAGTTAGTGATTGCATTCATGGAAATCAGTGCTGCCTGTAGGACGTGGTTCATCCAGTCCAATATTAGCTTGATTTAATGCAGTACAAATATTCCATGCAGACTCCCAAAACGTTGTTTATAATAGTTTTGCTTAAATAGATTAGATTAGATTCAATTGTATTGGCATTTTGCACATTTAAGGTACAAAGCAATGAAATGCAGTTAGCATCTAACCAGAAGTGCAATAAGCAGTAAGTACAGGATACAGTGTCCACAATATGTTACAAATGTTCCCACCAGATCTCTCCTACTTTAGATTTCTCTAGATCTGAAGAGGGAGACAATGTGCACGTTATGGAAAGCCTGCTGTGCTGTAACGAAGAAAAGAATAAGGCTGAACTATCTCTTGAGCTGCATTCGGAGGCTCTGAACGCTAAACGAGAAGATAGAGCTTCAGCATCAGAATGGCCTGGAGAAGAGGCTCCTGCTGATTTCTCTGCTCACCTCGGGCACCGAATGGATACTTAAATCGGAAATACTGCAGCAGAGCATCAGCGATCATGATGAGTGAAACTCTGAGAACAGCAAACACCACAGGTCATTCAAATCTTAAAAGGGAGAACGATGTTTGCAAAGCTATTATCTGAAACATACAGCACATCTTCCACTCTTGTCTTCAGTTCAAAGGTGATTCTGCAGAATTTGAGCTCAAATGGAGTCGAGGCACCAAGAACTACTGGATCTAACTCTCTGGGAACGGTGACAGAGAGACAGAGGAAGCCTCTCTCCCAGGATTCACAGAAAGCCAAAGAGGAGTATCAGAAACAGTTTTGTGTTGCTCCCGTCCCTGAGAAGGTCTCAAAGCCTCTTCATGATAACCTCATCCATGAACAAGAGCGCTTGAGGAAGGAAGGTCGTGAGCAGAGGAGAGATTTCCTCTCGAACATGCGGAAGCCCTTCAGTTTCCACAAGAGGAAGGAGAAGAAGCGAGAGAGGCTGAAGGAGGAGACGGCCTCTGCTGATAAAAGGGAAAAAACAGAACCAGTTTGTGTGAGGAAACCAGTACCGAAAGGTCTGAAAGTTGCCATTTATTGGAATATTTAATAAAAAAAAAAGTATAATATATTATTGTATATGCTTATGTATGTACTAAACATCTTATGTTATATATTTAATTGAAAATCTAACATATTTAAAGGAATAGTTTAGACAAAACGTTTCATTTGAATTTTTAATTTGAAAATGTGCACTTTTTTAATTTCATTAAACATTAAAACTCATCATCTAAACCTGTTTTTATGTGATGCTGGTTCAGAGCAGGAGCAGCAGAGGAAGATTTGCATTCATCTGCGAGCTCAGGAGACTCTGAAAGCCTCCTCAGCACCCATTCAAAGGCAGGAACCTAGTTTAGAAAGACCCACAGTGCTCAGAAGAGCAAAAGCAAGATGCTGGGTTTCTTGGAAAAGAAGCTGTCCTTCAGACCTAAAACGAACGCTGCCATGTCTGACTTCCAGGCCTTTCAGCACAAGGCAATGGAAGGCAGCAGAGAGGAGATATCACTCACTCTAAACCCTTCCAGCTGTGCACATTCACACCACATGTTGCTATTTGCATTGAGTTTAGATTTCTTTAATGTAATTCCTTTGAGTTTAATATGTAATTTTCCATGACTAGAAATCTAGAGACAAGATGAATCTCAAGAGAAGCAGTTCATTTGGTGCTTATGCAACTGATGCTGCCAGGAAAAGATCCACGGCTGTGAGGTGAGCCTGGCGCTATGGATAAGTTTATACAACTTTTCAGTGACTAAAATCAATAAAACCAATTAAACGGATCATATTTTCTTTTATAATACACATCCATGGTTTTAGCACAATTCTTGACTGTATTCCAAAGAAAGTAATTTTTCATTAAATCTCATTGGCTGCACAGGCTATTGGTTAATATCAATGCAAATGGGCTAGTATTGTCGGTTCAACATTTCTAAAATGCACTTTCAAGGATCTTTCCAATATTTAAACACAAATTATATAAATTAAAAAATGTTAATGTACTCTATTAGTGTTGTATGGCTATTTAAATAAAACAATACATAATAATAAAATACATTATTTAAATCAATTAAAAATTATGTGAAATAGATTTGCATATTAGAAATATATTCAGAAATATCTGATCATATTACAGAAATAATATCTGTCACTGAAATTATTTTCTTTTTTTTAATCTTATTTATTTATCTACAGTTTTATATTTTCTTGTATCTATTTTGTACCATGTATGCAACAGTATTTAGGCTTGTTATATGAATGTTTTTTGTGAAATTGAAAAAAACATATTATTTATAATGAATAATATATGTATAATAGATGTTTTGTATGCACATATAATTAATTAGATTTATTCTGATTAAATGAAGTGCTGATTTACCCAATAAAATGTGCTTTTTCTATTATAAAAATAAAACTGCGGATGAGGATCAGAAAATGAAACCCAGAAGAGGTATAAAGACACATGAATGATGGGGGTAAAGATTTTTTTGTTTGTTTTTTGCAGTGAATATGTGTTATGATTATCACAGAGTGGACCAAATCTGTTCAATGCAAACTATTTCTCCTAGTTTTGATGAGAGGTTTGACATAACTTCCTCTCTTGTGACCCATACCCATTAAAATAAAATCATCTTACTCAATGGAAATACAGTAGATGCAGTTTTGACATGGAAAGATCTATTTATTATAAATCTTTCTTTTTATGATTTGATGTCAGCTTTATGGTCATTTGCAAATATTATGATGTAGCTGTCATATGGACACACACTGTTCTGCTGTCATTCTATTACAGTGCAGGAAATGGTGAAGACGATGTCACAAATGAAGAGGAAAAAGAAGGGAATGTGGAAACCAAAGAGGAAGAGTGACAGACGTGACTGGTGGGTCAGTGTATTTCACATCCATATTCCATATGTGCTGGGGAGACTGTGGTCAGGCAACAAATCGCTGGCAGATCATTTCAGTTTCGAAAAACCGTGTTGTGCATGATTAACATGATTGGTCATTTATATTTCTTTTATTTTATCTTTTCTATATATTACTGTATTTTGTATTGCTGTATATTGAATCAGTGAGTGCCTTGATACAGCTGAGCCCTCTTGTTTATTAATGTTTTTAAAATAGTGTAGAGATTATGAATGTTCAAGAAATTCATAACATTTCTAATAAAACAGAAAACCAAAAGCAAGTGTTATTTTATGATTCTAAGTATGTTATGGAGGCTACTGACCCAACAAAGAAAGAAATAACCAAAAAAAAAAACCACAAGAGCTGCATATTAAAAGCAGTATATTTGCTTGAGTTCTGCTTACTGCACATTAAGTCATCTTGTAAGGCACTAAAACAGCTCATGGGTCTGGTGTCGGGCACCATCAAGGTTGGCAAAAAGGAAATTGGGGAAGCTTTGTTTTGGCACGAACACATCTTCCACCTGGAGGAGTCTGTCAAATGTGACTTTGAACGTCTGCTGTAATTAGGAACTATAACTTTCACAGAGACTGGCTTCATTCATGAAACTCCATTTGAATAAATACACAAATAACATTTCAAGACTCTAAAACTCTCCTGTAGCACAAGGGCCATCTGAAATTCTTTTGAGAGTCGTAGCACTGGTTGAGTAAACAGCTCCTCTCTTTTGGAAAAAGAGCTTGTGCTGATTTTTTTTTCTGTGTAACAGAATTATTTTAAAGATTTTGAATCATGTTTTCTGCTTTTGCTGTTACATCTTAAGATGGAACATAATTAGTTTAATCGAGTCGTGCAGCATGCAGTGTATTTTGAAGTCTAAAGTTGCACTTTTGAGGAAAATATGATAGCCAGTCCTGTCCATTTTGTTGTATAAGTTGTATATTTAGTGGTTTAGAAGTGATGACACTGAAAAATGGAAAGCGTCAACTGCACATTTGAAAATGACCGCCCAGTTTCACCCATTCATTTTGTTTTGGAAACACTTTTTTTCTCATGGCTAAATGAGGTTTAAGTGGAACTACAGGGCTTTGTTCCTTTTCCCATACGAGTATACACTAGAATTACGCCTTTCACTGGTAATGGGAGATTCAGAGGGTCAAGATTTGGCAGAAGTTTGGTGCATCATTTTCTAAAAGAGTATATTTACAGGTTGTGTGTACCACAAAGTCACACAAATAGGAAAACTTTCAATTTTCTTTGAGCATTGAGTTTCAGATTTGGGCTGTGTCAGTGGAAAAAATAGATGGGATGCTGCAAGGATGCTGTATTTTTTAAGCCAGCCCCGAAGTTTGCATCACACTGGATTTTTTGGATCACTGCAGAAATGTAGCTCTGTAAACAACAAAACTGTATGAGTCTTACATGTTTTGTTCATCACAATAATCTATACAAATGAACACTACCTTTATGAATTTTAAGGCTAAATGCTTTTGTTATGTAAAAATATCAAGTTGAATAACAACATCATTACTACTAAGTTTCAAACAACTATTTATTTGCAGGAATACATTAAGCACAACAATTGTATACTTGATATTTGAGCGTGATGACGTTTACTATCCCAGACAACCTCTGCATTCCCATTTAACCACTTTTTAAGTTTTTTTCAGGATTTTTTTTAAAAACATGCGGTATAACAGCTGCATTTTATGCTGTAAAATAAAACATGAAAATATATTGAGCTTGTGTTGACTTGGAACAATTGAATCAGAAGTGCAAACAAAATTGTAAAATTCGTTTGATGCAGTGTCTCTAGTTTACAGTAAATTTACAGTAAAACTGTAAAGTTTCATGTCCAAAATAGGTTAATATCGGACAATTACAATAGAGAACGTAACGATTCAGCTCATAAAAAAATAAAATAAAACATATATAAGCAAGAACTTTTTAAGATTAGCCCCATTATTTTTTGCAAAACTATCCTTCTTCAGTAATGACTATTCAAAAGTATAGCTATGCATTGTGAACAAATATATAAATATTATTCTATTACGTCATAAAGTAGTGGCTTGAAAAATGCTGGAAAGAAAAGAGCTGGAAAAATGACAGTTTGTTATTGTCTTCTTACATTATTGGCAAACTATTGTCCTGTTTGACACTGTAAAGATGCTTTGACACAACCATTATTGTATAAAGTGCTATAGAAATAAAGGTGACTTGACTTTATACAACAGCCCTCCTGGGTGCATATTGTTTTATTTTGCACGTAGGCATTAATGTCTAGCTAAAACCACTACCACTTTACTTTTGGGTTTATAATTTTGCCAAAAAAAAAATAAAATGCTATGGCAACTTCAGCCTTGCATTCGGAAAATGTTGACGTCATAACGCTATCATTCTCAGAAATATATTTTATTTTCGCCTCTGTTAAATATGTAGATTTAATAAAGTTGACTGAACTCAGTGTCCATCTTGTCTGTTTTATGCACACACACCAGTCAAGTCGTTTAGGGAGGACAGAACGGCACGTTTGAGTGACAGCTTCTATCTTGAGTTTTAAGTGTCAGATAACTGAAAGTTCAAGTGCTCCTGCGAGGTCGCCATGGCAACTGTGCTCTCTCCTGTCACACTATCTTCAAGTGTTTTGGGTCTAGCTGTCACGACCGAATGTCCCTTACACTGATAACATGCTGGATATATCCCTGAATCAGGTAGGACATAAGGTGCAAATTATTCAGGGAATCCCTGCAAATGTATCATGAAGCAAATAATAAAATAAACAGAGGATTTGACTAAGATTCCTCAAACATTTTTTTAAGAACTGAGTCTGTTATTCTGGACAAAGGTAACTAGTTTGAATTGAATTTAAATATGATTATGATCCGGCTGGATGAATTTCTCAACGTGCTTTATGATCCATTTTTTTTCCATTCATAACATGTTTGGAATTGCCAATTGCCAACTAAAAACTTCAAAATAAAGTTTCTTCAATAGTTATTTGACTTTATACGGTAACTTTACAATACCATTTAAAAGTTAGATAAGATTCTTAACATTTTTGGAAGAAGTCTCACACAAAGTCTGTATAGTTTGATCAAAAATACAGTAAAAATGGTAATATTTTGAAATATTATTATAATTCAAAATTACTCAACATTTCAACGTATTTTAAAATCTTAATGTCTGTGACGGAAAGCTACATTTTCAGCAGCCATTACAGTTTCTAATTTGATTATTTGTTTCTTAAGAAACAGTTCTAATTAAAGTCAAAAACATTTGGCTACCTAATAGTTTTGTGAAATCCGAATCTGAATAAAAGTATTAATAATAATTACAAAAAAAACAAACAAAAAAAACTCTTGTTTACCAAAGAACATACTGTACTTATCAAGAGCAATTTGTACCAACCAAATGCAGGATTTGTTTGTTTGGTTATATAAATTGATGATGCCTTGCTGTTATCATATAAGCAGACGTGCTTTAAGTATTTATGTTCATTCACTCATCTACAAAACAGTTTATTCAAATGAGTTCTCCTTAAATGTGTTCTTTGATTACATATACGGCGTGCCTGAAGGTGCCAGACTCTCACCTGTAGGAGGAGCTATGGCTCATAACATGTGCTATTACTAGGAGCAGTGAAGATTAGAGATATTTCCATTCTGTCCTTATCTACTGTCCATTTGAGCACAATATCACAGGGGGGAGAACATTTAGGACAGTTACGGTGTGACTGATTAAAAACATACTTTGAAATATTATGAAGTTTTTCAGGGAAGATTGTCAAAAAGGTTTCCTCCTAGTTTGAATGCACATCAAGCAGCATGTATGAGGTTAGATGCAGCAGAGAGGGGAGAGGGAGCAGATAGAGGGAGAGATAAAGAGAGAGAAAGTGAGTGTTTGCATGTGTGTGAGAGAGCGGGGGGGAGCAAAGAGGAAAAGAGAGAGAGAGAGAGAGAGCGCAAACACAAGGATAGCAGGCTTGACATATACATATTCGCAGTGAACAAACAGAAATCCCAATGCCAGAGAAAGACAGACGAAGCCAGTGAGAGAAGAAGGTCACCTCTAGAGCAGTGAAGGAACGGTACGTCAGCTTCAAACTGTTTATTGTGACCATAAAGTCAGGGCTAAGTTAGGCTTCTTCTCTTCTAGATGTTGAATGCATGAAGCATCGGTTTAAAATCTTTGCAGTAAAATGTATTTGAATGCATTGCAACTAGATTGTAAATTAAATATATCTGAACCTATAGTCTCTCATGCACACTCCTGATAAGTCTTGTTTGTCCTTGGCAAATGGTATGCAATGTTGGCACTTCACAGGGGGGTCATACCTGAAGACTGAACTTTGTAAGTCTGGAATGGGAAATCAGGAGGTCCTACTTTAAACAGAAGGCGACATTTTGATGCCACACCATTGAAAGACGACCAGGGAACACACAGCATTACTGAGGGTCACGATGGAGGAACTCTCCGAAAAAGATAAAGGTCTGATTCGGGACAGCTGGGAGAGTCTGGGGAAGAACAAGGTGCCACATGGAATTGTTATGTTCACGAGGTAATATATATCAGTCGTGCATGCTGGCTAATACTCTTTTGCGCAAAGGAATATTGCTATTTAATTTAGTCTTCATGTTTATTTAGAAAGTTGCAAAAAAGAGCTGTGTGGATCAGCATTTCATGACCTGTGTTTTTGTAGGACAGATGCATGTCAAAAATAATAATTTAATCAAAATGATTATCATTATTCATTTAAAATAAGTAATTATGTATAAAGTAAATACCTGTTTCGATTTTATGCAAATAAAGTAATTGGGTAATCAAAACGGAGTGTCCTTGCTTTCCATAAGTCAAAGATTGTACTCATCATGAAGGTATGGGAATTTCGCAAACAAACTAAATTGTAATCTGTTAAAATCCATTAATAATTCCCCATCAGTCTCCCGCTGTCTGTTCCTCTAACCGCAGCTCAGTAAGAGGCTTGACTTGTTGCTTGGCGACAGGGTGCAGCGAGATCATTTTCATCACAATCACCTTCTCAGAGGAAAGATGTTACCAAGTATCACTTTCCTGAGTATTCCTCTTCAAACTCGCCATAGAGGAGAAAAGTGACTTTCTTTGAAAAAATAAAAATAAAAAAAACCTACTCTTCAACATCAAATGATGTATATTACCTAATTTAATTATCCTTCTTGTTAAGGAAATGTGATTATGGCAATTATGGTTGAAGATTTATGTCAATGTTCTGCTTTGTAGTGCTGCCTCATTAAATGTAACATTTCTTGTTAGGTTATTTGAGCTGGATCCAGCACTGCTTACTCTCTTCAACTACAGCACAAACTGTGGCGTCGCACCTGAATGCCTCTCCAGCCCAGAGTTCCTCGAGCACGTCACCAAGGTGAGCCCAGAGGACAAATGTTTAGCAATTAGTAAAATGAAGAAGCAGGAACCTACTTTTGGGAAAGTTTCTCTGTTCTTATGCAATCATGTGTCCTTGTGTTCTTGTTCTACATCATTGTCAACTGCCAATGTTCAATTCCATTACTCAAAAGAATATACATATATATATATATATGTATATGTATATATATATATATATATATATATATATATATATATATAAATCTGTATATGAGTACAGATGATAAGGGCAGAAGGTATTCAAGTAAGTTATAAACTCACTCAACTCAAAACGTTCCCTCTGCACGCTCGCAAACATAAGATGGCTTGTGAAAGTAAACATTTGTTGTTTTTTAATAAAGTCATATACAGTAGACATGAAGAAAGCATATTGTCATTTTACTGGCATATTTAGAATCTTAATACTGGTAAAGCACTGGTAATATTTAATATATGGTGAATTCAAAATATAGAAAACAATGGAAAAATATAACAAGTAAATGTTTATTGTGACACTATTTAAAAAGTGTTGGGGTGGTCAGTTGAGCATCAAGATCCTATCGTATCTCAATTATCAAAAAAATGCATTTTGTGTCCTTGTCCATTCGAGTTTGTTCAAGGTAGCATGGCAAGACCAGCCTTGATGAGAATGCAAGACTGTTCTCTGTATATTTAGAACTGAGAAACAGCCTTGGTGTGGTGTTGTTGGTAAAGTAGTTGATGGTCGACTGATTTGTTTGGTAATTGTGAGTTGCACCATAGAACCACATGGTTCATCTAGGACCAGGGTGTCTGATCCTGCTCCTGGAAGACCCCCTTGCTGCAGAGTTAAGCTCTGACCTAGTGAGACTTTCAAGCAGTTGTGTTAAAATAAGACGAAGCTAAACTCTGCAGGAGTAGACCTTCCAGGATTGGACACTCTTGATTTAGGCAAATGAACACTTCTATAATGCTTCTTTCTACTGACTAATTTTGACTCAACGTCTGAGTTTACAGCCATGTAAACCCAGCTCAAGAGAGGTTGTATATCTGTCCAGGTGATGTTAGTGATCGATGCTGCTGTGAGCCATCTTGATGACCTACATTCATTGGAGGACTTCTTGTTGAACCTGGGCAAGAAGCACCAGACAGTTGGGGTGAAGACTCAGTCCTTCACTGTGAGTACACTTAGTTAAGATGACTGATATCACATATAGCAGCCATAACACTCAAACATCAAAGATGACACTGAGATTGACACTGATATTTGGCGAGTGTCACAGTGATCTTTCAGACCATGGTTCATTGATTGGGTTCTTTCACATGTTCCTTAGTTGGTTGGAGAGTCCCTGCTTTATATGCTTCAGTCCAGCCTGGGTCCGGCCTACACGACACCGCTGCGCCAGGCTTGGCTCAACTTGTACAGCATCGTGGTATCAGCCATGACCAGAGGCTGGGCCAAGAATGGTGAACATAAGTCCAACTGAGAAGGAGGTAGATGTGAGATTCACACTGGAACACCCTTGAGGTTACACAAACCTCTCAAAAATCCTTTCGAAGAGTGAGGGGCTGGGATATGGGACCACCATTGTGAAAATCAGTTCAGCTGAGTTGTATTTTGGCTTACTGAATGATCCTAACTTTGGTAGCTTGGTTTAACTGTAGACTAAGATTGTAGATGGGGTTGAGGTGGATCTTATTGCAGGACATAGACCGTTTTTGGTTGAAACTTCAAAAGCAAAATTTGCTTTGTACATACAGTAATGACTAAGTACATACAGTAATGACTAAATGTATTTCCTCAAACTATCTTAAATGACTGTCTCGATGTGTTGATGTTTCATGTGAGCGTAAAACAGAGGTTTGACTATGCACATGTGAGCTTGGTCAACTCGAAAAAGTTTTATTCTGATGCCTCTCGGAATCAATTTAGATAAAGGCCTTTAAAGCCACTACAATTTTAACCCTAAATGACACAGAATTAATTCTATACTCTTGCCTGTGCTGTGTTAGTTAAAGTTTACTGTAAGTTTAGTGATGTTCAGTAAGTTATCTGAGCATGAACACGATGATAGTGTCCAAATGATAGTGTCAAAGACAATAAGCAATCAATAGCCATGATTATTTTTGTATTTTATTTCTTGAAGCCATCCAAATGTTCACGTGAAATGTTTCGTTTGCCACCATTTTTCAACCATTAACAGTATTTCTGGCGATGAAAGTAAATGACGAGAACTGTTACATCTGAAATAGCTTTTGGAATTTTTAGACTGTTAATTTATGAACCTGTGCCATGTCATAAGTTTACATTTCCATTGTATGGGATTACACTCGACGCACTCTACTCCAAGACTTACTTACGAAAGACTTGTGTAGACTGTTACTTCACAAAAAGTGACTGTTATATCATAGTGACTAGCTGATTTGTTCATCTATTTACAATAGTCTAAAAATGTTTATGCTAAATGACCCGGAATGGGTGTTAGTGATGAATAAGAATTTTATTTCACGTTTTTTTTGTAAATTTGTTATTTTTGGAAAATAGTAAATTGCATTCGTTGGCTTATTACAACCTTCTACGTTAAGAAAATACAGACTCTTATCTAAGATAAGAATATTTGTTGCCATAATTATGAGCTATAGAAAAACGCTAAAAGCGATGATAACCTTTTTGCTGCTATTCAATAGCTTTGTAGAAATGTTGTTCTCTTTATATGAGAGATATTTCTACATTTAAATGGGTCGTGCCAAGTCTTTTAAAGTGCGTAGAGCTGTCACATATATTGAAACTGCTGGTATGTTACACTTTACATGTTAGCTTATAGGACAATATCTACTTTAGGTATAAAGCCTTTTAGGTATATTTAGGTTTATGTGGATTGATTATTTAATTTTATGTATTGCTCAATGGTGCACTATGATACGTTTTTTTTTTTTTCGCGTAAAATATATCGATTTTATTTTCTCTCTTTAAGACTGTTTTACATATGTGCCATCTAATGGCTTTCCAATAACATTAAGATGTCTGTCTTTATGTAATGATTAGCTTGTTAGTATTGAAAACCTTTTACGAAGGTGCAATGGTTACAACATTTTCAAGTGAAAGTGTTCCTTTGTTTATTGACCATTGAAGTGTCGTGTGTGTGTTGTATTGGCTTCTGTGCTTTTTCTCCTGATATTCTGTGACTGGATTGTCTCAATGTCTACCTCACTGAAGCAGCTGATATTAAACAGCGATGTTATGACCTGGCTCCCCAGTAACCAAAAAGTTATATTTCAGTTATACTGTACATCCTACTGTATATCATCTGCCAGTCACCGATCAAACTAGATTCAGGATCAGTCAAGGCTCTATGTAAACATATGTTGGAAGCTTATTTGTAATAAATGACAGAAATAAATAAGATCCTGCTCTCTTGATCTCTTCTGGAAATTAGTGAATCGAGTTTGATGGTTTGAACTATGTGATTGCGGAATAACAATGTTAAACAAAAATAATTTTTCATTTTTCACTTGCAGTGTTAAATCTAAATCAGTTCATGTAACAAAGTTCAATTATATTCCATTAATTATATCAGCTCTGTCATGAGGACACTGTCTCTTGAAGATTATCCTTATATAACACTGGCACACTGGCTTGAAGAAAAAAGAAACAGCATTTGTCTTATGTTATTGCTCACAATGTCCCAGATCTACTAATCAGGAGGTTATGAAGAAATACTCTTCACGCCTTTGCACTCTCTGATGTGACATTGTCAGAGTGGATAAGATGGAGGAAAACTCCAGAAGCGAGAGCTGCTCACTGGGTTTGTGGATTCAATTACACTGCATTATTGTAAATGTCTTGAAGGTTGACTGTCAAGCCTAGGCACATTCTGCCTCACTTATAAGAAGAAAAATACGCCTCCGCAAATATTAGTGTCTATCCACCACTGCTATATAAATGTTTTTGTTTGTGGAATTTATGAGGTTCCTATTTGAAATTTATATGATTCCAAATGTACAATTAACGATATTTCTAAGAATACCAAAGAATAGAAGCCACAAATACTTGTTCTATATCTTCCCCAAAAGCTAAATAAAGTGTCAAATTGAGAGACAGTGAGAGACTGGGAGAGAGACAGGGATAATAATAAAAGGCGCAATAATAATACAAACAATACAGACTAGAGATCATTATTTTTAGAAAGTCTGCAATGTGTTGGATGCAGGGCATTGGAAGTCACCATGGCAACCAAGACAAGCACATTGAGAGAGTGTGTGGAGAGTTTGTATTTTGAGACTCAGACAGTAGAGAAGAGTTGAGGACCAGAGAGTCCTGGACTGGGACTTTGGGATCTTTTTAAGTGTTGACTGCATTGAGTTCTCATTTCCTTGTCACAGTGTTCTGGTTTATTCAAAATATATAAAAAAATTACAAATCTACAGTATCTGCACAATATCTGGCCAATTGAAATCCATATTTGGTTACACTTTAGTTTAGGCACCATTTCTCAATTTTAACTTATTAACTTTTGCCTAAAAAAACAAAAATCATAATTTTCTGCTTATTAAAAGTTAATTGTTAGGTTTAGGAATGGGATAGGATTCAGAGATATAATATATGTTCATGCAAAATAAGGTAATATGTGCTTTACTAATAAACATGCAAAATGCTAGTAATATGCATGCTAAAAATCAACTAGTCAATAGTGAAAATTGGTCCCTAAACTAAAGTGTTGCCCTATATTGATATTAAAATAGAATGTCTTGGAATAGAGTAATAGATCACCCAAAATTTGCATGGGGTCAGAAGATTTGGAAAATAACGCACAGGGTGTTCCAAACTTCTAATGTTAGGACCCACAGAGATACAACCACAAGACCCACCAAAAACACTTTGAAGTGAAATGTGACAAAAAGGATTGGTCTGTCTCTGTTTTATTTTCCTTGTCATAGGCTACTTCATTGGGTCAGCCTACTTATCCATTTGCATTATCTTGAAGATATGTTAAGCTAAAAATGAGAAAAAGAAAAAAAACATGAGTTTGAAGTAAAGGATACAAATTAAGATAATAGCATACAATATATAGCTATGAAATTAAAATAATTTATAGATGGACAATATATTATTGCTTTCTTGATGGCACATCAAGTAAGTGCAGGCTAATGGCTTTTTTAAATAAACAATACACTGGCTTTAAACTTAAAATTATTTGAGTGAGTCATCTGTTGATTCAGTAGATGCTCTGAATGATTCAGTACAGTTCATTCAAGTGAAGTATTCGTCAGAAAGATTCATCAGAGGTTTAAACGACAATGATATACCAAAAATGCTAATGTTTTTCCATTGCTTTTGCAAAAGTTAATGTACAGACAGCAACGTTTTCAAAACGATCCCTGTTCACACAGATCCTCGCAAACAACTACATTTTCTGTTTTGTATGCCAGGCCAGTAGTTGGCGCTGTCACTATTTAAAGAAGCACTAAAGGCCCGTTCACACCAAGAACGATAACTATAAGGATAACTATAAAGATAACGATATTAAGCATCCACACCAGCGAACAATATTGTCTGTGTATTCTAAGCGGAATGCTTTTAACTTCTCGAGCTCATTACAGCAGGATTGATTCTGATTGGTTGGCAATGTTTTTATCATTCATCAGAAAAAAAAATTGTTCTGAAAGTGATTCCAACGATATCGTTTCTCTGTGCCGTTATCGTTATAGTTGCGGTGTGGACTCCGCTATTCTTTAATATTGAGAAAAATTTTTAGAACTATATCTTTATCGTTAGCTTTATAGTTAGCGTGCTTGGTGTGAACGGCCCTTTAGCCTGCTCACATAATGAGTGTAGTTTAAACGACCAAATAACATGAAACGTTTTCCACTTTTAGTTGAAAATGGTGTCATGTAAACACCCCCTGATTCAATCCAGTGGCTGCATCCGAAACGGCATACTCTCTGAGCAGGTACTTCAATCTTTGAGTGAATGAGCTACTTATCACCTTGTGGTAACCGAGATCAAAGTTTGAATTTAAAACGGAACATTCCAACTTTCAAAAGCTAACTGTAACAGTTGTGGATTACTGTAGGTTCAGTAGCTTTGTGGTTCGTTCCACACCTTCCACGAGGAGTTGGTGGCACCTTACTGTACATGTCAGTCTCTGGTGTTGATGTTCCCTCTTCTAATGAGAGTCCTTCTGTGACACAGCCTCTGCCAAAGTCTTCACACCTCTCCTCGACATCTCCACTAGTTCCCCTCAGGATCCCACTAATGACAGGAAATACAAGACTGCACGCAGCAAGCGGTCAGATGGTTATCAAATACTCTCTGCACATTTAAAGTTGCCGTGGTGTGTTTGCCAAGAAAACTGCAGCAGACTGTAACAGTAATTCCCAGAAAGAGTTCACACCACACATTCATGCCAAAACTGAAAAGCAGTGTGTTTTGACACATCCGGGACAAGTTGAAAATGACATTACTTTTATAGTTATTAAGGGCGACAAATCATGGGCGTTTCTTACTCTTTATAAATAAAAATGTTTGATGTAGAAAACTTTGTCATGAAATACTCACAAAGCAAGGTTTTCTTCCTAGTCCATTTGTACCATTTATGGAAATTAAGCTGTTAAAAAGGGTCATTCATAATAAATCATAATCATCACAATTATGAAGTCACAACCATGACCGTGTCAGCATTACCATTAATATTTACTTCATCACATTTTGTATTCAGCAACATGGCTCACACTATTAAAGGGATAGTTCATGTGAAAATGAAGATTTGGCCATCATTTAATCAATTCATTTACATTTACCGTCAGTGTTGAGGGAAACGCATTACAAGTTATCTGAGTTATGTAATCAGATTACTTTTTTCAAGGAACTAGTAAAGTAACGCATTCATTTAAAAGAAAATATCTTAAATAACTTTTTCAAAACAGCAACCTCAGTTACTTTGTTTTCACATTTATTGACTGACAAATCTCCTGTCCCCATATTGGGAGAAATCAGAGGTACAGAAGTGTTGTGTGCACTGTGTAAACATGATGTAGTTCTAGACTGAATGTGAATGTGCATTCATTCTTCCCACTCACAAAAAAAAAAGAAAGAAAGAATTAGTATTAATCAAAATGAATTAAAACAGTAAAACAAAAACTCAGAATAAGTTGCAAACCTGCAATAATTAAATATGTTAAATAACACAAATGTATCTAATCCCATTTTATTAACTAATTTCTTTGCTGCTGACCTTTGATGATCGAGTTCAACCATACTAATAAACAAAAATGACTTTTGATAAACTATCAATTGTGCATCATTGTTTATTATTATTATTATTATTATTATTGCTGAAAAGTGTTTTATACACACCTCCTTCTCCTGTGTTCTACTCTACAGACGTGAATGTCCTTTTCCTTCAGCTTAAGGTTTATTCATTACACTTTTTGGTGTGAAAGGGCTTTTACATTTGCTATAAATATACATTCTTACAGTATATTAAACAATCAAGCCCTGCTCATATTTAAAAAGTAACGCGAAAGTAACGCAACAGTAATGTAAAACATTACTTTCTATAAAAAGTCATTAAATGACTTAGTTACTTTTTTAGGGAGTAACGCAATATTGAAATTCATTAAAAGTAACTTTCCCCAACACTGGTAGCCGTTGACATCCATAGTGTCGAGAAAAAGAATGTTCAACAAAAGACAAAATTTCATACAGGTTTGTAACAACATATGGGTAAATTATGACAAAATTGTCAATTCTGGGTGAATTACCCCATTAAAAGATTAAAAATAGCCAATTATAAAATTATTTACAGTACATGCAGAAGCCTTAAAGGTACAATAGCAACAACAGTTTACTTAAAAGAGTAGTTAATCTAAAAATGAAAAATGTGTCATCATTTATGCATCCTCATGTCATTCACAAACTTAACATATATATATATATTGTTTTGTTTTTTACCCATCCAATGGCAAAATTGTTTTCTTTCAAATTATTTGACCAAAATATAAGCGACATGAGGGTGTGTAAATAATGACTAATTTAAAACTGGTAGCGAATGTTGAGTAGTGCAACAAGAAAGATGAACTTGATCAAGATTCATGTGCTGATAAAATGCAAACATTCTAACATAACAGCTTGGTTTATAACAAATCAAGCTGTTCAGATGCACATGCACAGCAGGGGAGACAAACACAGGTAGCTGTCAAATCGGGAAAACAGCAGCGGTTCTATTCCAAGCATATGGCAGAGAGGAGAAGAAAGCAGCGTGTTCTGTTCCCAGAGGTATTCACCTTCTGAAGACTGCCTGCTCAGGGAGGTTGCTTAGGAGACAGAAGGAAAATGTCAAGCAGATTTCTTTTCTTTTTTTTTTCTTTTCTTTTCTCCTGTTCACTTGCAACTGTGGCAGGTGTATGAAAAATTGCATTCTCCACCATTCCCTTGAGCGGAGCACATCACTGATGAAACATATCTGTGCTTGGTCTTACTTTGCTATGGTTTATACAACATTGATCATTTTTTTTAACATCATATAATGAGAATGGAGGTGTTTTGTTACTAGACACTGCCTATACATTGATGGGCTTTGTCACCTCTACATTGTGTCATTGACTTGACTATAGGTCACATGACCTTCCCTATTTTTAATTCCATTTGTATTCGATACTTGTTCGAAAAAAAAAATTAAGGGCCGTTCACACCGGCAAAGATTGGCAGGGACAAAGTAACAGAAAGACATTAGTTTCAACAGGAGTTGAATGACTACAGCTTATAATGTAAATATAATGAAAACGATAATAAAAGTTTAGCAGAGATTAACAACAAAAAGGAGCAAATTAAACCTTAAAGGGTTAGTTCACCCAGATAGCAAATTTATGTAATTGATAACTTACCCTCATGTTGTTTAAAACCCGTAAGACCTCCGTTTATCTTCGGAACACAGTTTAACAGCTTATGTCATTTGTGAATTAATGCGTATTAGAGATGCGAACCGTTTAAAACAATTCAGTTCGATTTGGTGAACTGAATGATTTGTTCGCGAACCGGATATCCAGACTGCTTTGTTTTGAACTGTCTCACAACAGACACAGAAGAGAAGGCAATGCTGAATAAAGTTGTCGTTTTTGCTATTTTTGGACCAAAATGTATTTTCGATGCTTCAAAAAATTCAAACTGACCCTCTGATGTCACATGGACTACTTTGATGATGTTTTTCTTACCTTTCTGGACATGGACAGTGTACCTTACACACAGCTTCAATGGAGGGACTGAGAGCTCTCGGACTAAAGCTAAATTTGCACATTTGCAGTGTAAAATGTAATATTTAGTATTCATACGTGACATCTGAACCATAGTTCAAAACCATGACTCTTCCTTTCATTTAAATTGGCAATTCTCCATCTCTCTATAGCAATACACACTCACACAATAAATAATGAGGTTGACAGTGCAGGGCCAGGCCAAACTGCACTAATTAGTATGCAGACTCACTGCTCTTCACAGCCTGTCATTACAGAGGTGAGCCGAGGCATATACTCAGCCACATTTGATGCCTCCAACATATTAATCACTGCAACCATCAGGGAAGATGAGATCTATCTATCCATCTATCTATTTCTGTCGAACCATTTGGAATGCCATTTTTATCTGAATGTGCATGGACACATGGTTGGGTCAGTGTCCTTGCATAAGCGCATCTCAGCACATACTGGCAGTGGCACACACAAACAGCCCAGTATAAAATCATAGAATGTTTTCTGTCTCCCGGTTGTTACTTCTGGAAAAATGTTCAGAGATTTAGATGTATCCACATTTTTGGCCTTCTGTCAGACATTCCTGCCAGTTCTGCAAAAGAAAGGAAAATAATAGCCGAGACAAAAACCGCTGAATACCCTAAATAAACCAAAGACTGCTTGTGGATGGACATTCACAGCGATTCAAAGGGCGAATCAATTAAATATCAAAATAGCTTCTATTTTTATGGGTTTGTTTCATATTTCCACAAGCATCTGATGGTGGGACACGTGTAATTGCATTTAACTGTACTTAATCTATGGAAATTTCCATATATAACTGTGATCCTGGAATGTACTGTAACTTGATTGCCCTCTAGTAACCTACTGTTGTGGTCTTTAAGGAACAGATATTTACAAGGGAATAAATCATGATTTTATAGAAGCTATTATAAGAAGTTTATTCAGCTCTATTATAATTAAGCATGCATGTCCTACTTTTTGGAACCATTTCACATGTGCAGCTTCACTTGTTTAGCTGCTGTGGGTTCTTTCTCTCTCTCTCTCACACACACACACACACACACACATGGTAATGATATCTAGTGTGCAGGAAAAACATAATTGGCAGTTTTCAAGTGTTGACCAGTCAAGTGACCACTGGCTGTCTTCTGGCACGACAAGAGATTTAATTAAGGGTTGACGTTTCATTTTCTAAGACCGAATCTGAAAAAAACACTTACATTTTCTTCTGAATAAAATAGTTTGAGCTTTCTCATGCCAAAGTTGCCAGCAATATTGCCAGGGCTAGTGGCTCCTAAGGTCTTGTCATTTCTAGTTGGTTACTGACCCAAAGTCAAAACATCCAACCCCATGTCTCTATATCTCTACGTAAGGATTGGTCTTATCACTATTTCAGTCTTTCAAGTTTCATTCAATGTATTACTCGCTGTTTCTTGTAATTCACTTAAACTTACTAGCAGTTTCTGAGTAAAAATAGTTTCTACACCAAATGTGTAGCACAAACAGTGCAGGGCAATTTGTTAAAATACATATAACGATGAAAGAAAGACACTACTTGACACTGTAAAGGTTTTGTAAATGTAGTTTTTATACCCTTAAGAGCTGTGCTGCTGCGATGTAACAGGATGCAGCAATTTTTCGTGTCATAAGCGCCCCGTCACATGACATGGCACCTCAAGCCACATTCCACAAACCAACACTAAATAACGAAAACACAGTTGTGTACACCAACAGCGAATACAAACGGAACAAAAGTAAATATCAAAAAGCATCTCACAAGAGCATTTTATCAGGTAGGTATTGAAGACATTGATGTAAGTGTGTTTGCATACGCTTGATAATGTGATACCAATGATAATTAGTGTGAATTAGATGCGATTGGGGTGCATTTGTTTTGAGTTGCTGTTGAACAGTATGGCTAGAAATATACCTTTCCACAAGTACACAGACACAAATATTTGGTCAATGCATTTGTTTTGTTGTAATATGTTTAGCATGCTAGCAATTAACATGCCAAATGTTTCCTTCCTCCGCCATGACAGTAGTTAACTTGAATGAATAAAAATGACTTTAGAAGACAAATTGCAATGCAACAGATTTGGGCAGCATTATAAATAGTGGTCTGACACATTTCAACTAGAATCATTTACGTACTTGCACAGAGTATGTTGCGAGGCTAAGTCAGTTTAAAACTTGTCAGGAATCTCTCACCTGTTTGATTCATTGGTGGAATGCGCTTTAGAATTGAGCCTCTTTGTCTTATCTTGCTCTGTAGTCCATGCAGCATATTGCAGGTCATGCTGGATTGTCAGACACAACATTTGTTTCTGTTTACTTCTTAAGATCTGTTTCTTCAAGGCACAGCAAGAAAGCACGGTACAAATCACAACTCATTTACATTCAGTTTGGCAAGAAAACCTCTCCACCCACCCCGTACCTTCCGGTCCTAGATCCACTAGACCAAGAAATTTACTAAGAAAATTAAAGTGTTACAGAAGCCAGAGCCAAACTTGATGGCTCTAAAGAGAGCTGGAGGCTGGTTTGAGCATGTGACATGAGCATGAGTTAAACAACATGCAATTGGAGACTCTGGAATTGAAGTCTTGTGTGTAGCATATTCAGTTCGTGTCATAACACTTCAATTATATAATTTTACAAAAATATTTAATGGATTTGATGAATCTTAACGGAATTTGACTATAATTTTAATAATTTTAAGCTCCATCGGCAGTTATAAATTCAACTCATCCCTCAGTTTGTAAAACAAAACAAAACAAAAATGCACTTAGAGTACAATAAAAGTCTATGGACACATGATGTTTCAGTTCTAAAACCACAACATTTTAATATATGTTATCTTGAAACGATTGTGATGAAACCGCTTACCTTGTCTGATCAAATTTAGATTGGAATTTTTCAACTGTTGGATCATGTAAACCTAAAATTACTTAAAGTTCAAATAACACACTTTTATGTTAACATACGAGACTTTAGACTGTGACTAATAATGCGCAACAATAAGTTAAAATCAAGTCTTTGCACTCATTAGAATGCAAACTAAATTGGATGGGTTCCTGTCCAGTTGGGTAGGTTTGAATTTGATTGTGCGGGTAAATGCTGGTTTGGGGGTCAGTTTGCCCGTTTTTAAACATCTAAATCCTCCAGGACAGGTTTGAAAACCCCTGCGAAAAAAGGATCAGATTTTGAATGTATAGCTGTATGTTTAAGTGGTCACAATGCCAGAGTGGCAAAAATACTGTACAAGTCACATGGTAAAGAGTGGGAGAGTGACTCAACGCTCAAAATGTGAATTACACCTGTGGAGGGAGATGACACGAAGGCTCTAATGATATTATATCTCTAAGTTTTAAATCATAGCACAGATGAATATGAGTAATGAGTCAATAATGAGTCTGAAATTCCAGCTAATTAAAATATCTGCTAGTTGCTTATTCCAATCACTTATATTGGGCACTTTTTTCATGTAAATTGGCTTATTCTGACTGTAGTTCTTTCAAGGGTATCGGTCGCCTGCGTATTTTAGTCATGTTTGGTAATTCTCTTTATGTATTTGCCCTGATTTGATCCGTTTTCCTATCAGTTTCTATTTTTATATTATTTTTGTCACCATGATTTTGTTTTAAAGAGTTAAAAATGGTTCTTATCAACCTTGATTTACATGGCAATAAAATTAGTCTCAGCCTCAGACGTCAAACCCATGGATCGCTAGCTAAACGTCTGATGCATATGGGACACAAAAGTGGAAACACTTCAGGAGTGTCGAAGTCGTCATCTGATTGGTTGAATTCTATAGGATTTCCACGAGAGGTTTGTGTCTTTAACATTCCGCCTGGAAACAAAGATTCTGTGACACCAAACCCCCCTCATGAAAGAAGAAAGCCATCATGTTTAAAAACTGTGACAACGAGCACTTATCAGGATCAGCTAAACGCTGTTTCAAAAGTATGTGAAATATTTAAAGTTTGTGACATATAATCTTTAAAATAGGTTTGAGAGTTTTACACACCGGCCTATTATTGTGGCAACATTTCCACGCCCTGAAACGTTCCGCTGAATGAAGCGAACTGTGATTGTTTGTTTGACTTGTCTTGACCAATGAAAGCTGCCATGAATTCCAGACCTTCAGTCGTCAGTCTGAAGGTCTGGCTATGCAAGACTAATCCAATATGGCAACATTGGCGCTAATGGTTCATGCATGTGATGCAACACAGAGCAGGTTATCTGATTCCTAACAAAACGACTCTTGCGAATCAGTTCTTTAAGTCAAAAAGTTTCACGTCAAGCTTGTGCTTGAATCAGCTGTTTGAATCAGACTTGGTCGGAAATTGTTCAGAGCCTCTACTAAGTTCACAACTGACGCCCTCACTCCCCCAAGTCAGTAATACCAAAAATAACAAAGCGGAGTAATATTTATGGCACAAATTGTGTGACAATATCCAACCGAAAGAAATTTGTACTAAATACAGCTATTAAAAATCGTAGTCTATATAAACTTAAATCGTTATAAACTGTATTCTGAAACATCCCTTCTTCAAAGCACATAATATTGACTGATATTAAATGCTAAAGTGGGAAATTATGAACTCCATGACTTAGGTGAATCTCAACAACAATCAGCAGTTACTGTCAAGCTTTTTTTAAGGTACATTCTCACTATTAACAAACCATTGCCTACGACTTTTGCCTCAAACTGCTAATTTACTGATTATTAATTGTTAGTAAGGTAGTTTTTAAGTTTACCTATTGGTTATGGTTAGGGATGTAGAAAATGGTATGCAGAATATGTGCTTTAAAAATACGAATAAAAAGGCAAAATGTTAATAATAGGCATGGTAATAAGAAACTAGTTAATAGCAAGAATTGCTCCCTATACTAGTGTTACCACAATTTCATAATTTGTTGGCCAAAAAAGACAAAAAAACTTTAGAAGCCAGTGGCTCCTAGTCTATTATTTTACCTGGAGCTTTCAAATTAGTGATTTATTTAGAGCTTAAACCCTCTGGAATGCTCCATAGACCATACTCTCAGTGCATTAATGTAGAAACTAAGGTAGTCAAATATATGCTGCCAATAGAGCTTAAGCCTTTTTGATCATTACTTTAACAGCTCTTTTTAGTTTTTTTTCCTGCAAACTGATTGTTTTTTGCACTTTTTCCAGTTCATTAAGTGGAGTCCGCTAAATTTGACTGTATATTAGTCAGTGAAAAGGTTCACTTTCGAATGCCCTCTCACATCTCTTCCACAGACCAAACAACTGATTGAACTTTACAAAAAAGCAAACAAATTATGGAATGAGTGCCTCGTTGACTTTGTCAAATCTACTGTAGTGCCAATTGACTGCAGTATTCACAACACAACTGCTATTGTCACTGCAAAACAAACAATAATTGGGAGCTACTGACTCTGGCGCACACATCAATAAAGGTTGAGGGTGTTAATAACAGTAATAATAATCTAATAATAGGAAAAACATAACAACGCCCTCTCACATAGTTGCAAAATTACGTACAATAGCTAAAATACAAATACTGAATAAAAATAACAATAAGCACAAACAGAATCAACAGCAAAAGGAGTAATAATAAGCAAATAAGATTTGGATGTCTCAACTCTTTGGAGCTATACAATGTGACTATGCATATAAAATACATTGAAAAATCTGTCCAAATGCAATGTCCCAAGCTTCAGTCAAACAAACTGCCGGACACAAATTAACGTCATTTAAAGAGAAAAGAACAATACAGAAGAAAGTAGAAAGCATAGACCGAGCAAGAGAATTGGCTTGTCTTGTTCTTCTAGATCTTTGCTTTTATCCACTTCAGATACTTCTTTGAAAGCTCATCAAAGTCCTCAGAACTAAAACCGCCATGTCAGTGAATTCCCAACAAGCTTTTTGAAGCAGTTTGCTTGGATGGCTGCAATTTGTTTTCTTTTACTCATAAATGGAGGTTGTAGAGGACTAATTTTGCAGCATAGTGCCTCTTTATCAGCCATTAGCTAAGACGAGGCATGGAGCTTTAGCGTTAGGGAGTAGGAACGGGGGGCAGCTTGGTCACTGGAAACCTACAGGACTATCCATGAGAGGGCTCGGGCAGCTGATATTTGGATCATCCTTGAGTTCAGTTTCCAAAGTTTCTTCCAGATCCTTCTCCTCTACCCCTTCGGCGTCATGCACTGAACTCTGGCTGTTCCCCATGGTGCCGTAGCTCTGGTGGGCAGGAGAGGGCATGGGAGTCAGGCCCAGCTCTGGCTCCAGCAACACCGAGGCTATAAAAAGCTGAGGAGGGAAAGAACGAGAGGTAAATAGATGGACAGCAAGAGTGTCATTATCTTAAGAGCTTCTTTTTTTGTTTATGTAACATGTGATATGTGAAGTGTCTTTGACACTGTGAGTGGAAGCCTTAGAAGAGACGAGAGGAGATAGACAAATTAAATTTCACAAGGGGGACTTGAAAAGAAAGTGGATGAATGAAATGAGATGTGACTGGGTGAACAGGTACATTAGCTGTGGTTGTAGTGGAAACTGTGCTTCTTTCTGCATCAGTGAAGCCTCCTTCTGTCGTCTGATCAGACATCTGCAACAAAACAAAATAACAGTCGGTTTTTACCACCTGAAGATATTATTTTCCTAAATAAATCATCTTTGAGAGCTTATTTTCAAAGCCCATCTAAAATAATTTCATCCCAGTGTTTTCAAGGCTGCACCGTTGGATAAATGGATCTAGTTGTTAAGATAAAAGTCATGAACTTTCCTGTTTTCCAAACACAACTAAGTCAAGCTATATACATATTTGGGAGTATTTATGGATGAAACATAGATGGGCCAACTGCAAATACATAGTGACAATGCATTCAAGGTATATATTTTTTTTAAATAATTTTTAGTTAATGCACTCCCTGGGAATCAAACTCTGGGTGATATACCTATATGAATGGGTCATTGAATCATTCACTCAACCAATTCATTTACAAATGCAGATTCATTTAGTAACAAAACACCACTGTGGACTGTTTGGAGAAGCAAAATGGTTATGCTGTGGCTTTTTTGGGAACAATTTTCATTAGAAAAATAAAGCAGAAATTTAATATGTAAATCACTTAACATTAACTTTGTATTTGTTGAATCACTGTATAAAATCAATATAAAATAGTTGTTGAAAAATTCAGGTGCTTGTGTGATATTGAAGAACTCATACAGGGGCCCTTTTGCTCCCATATCCTTAATTTTGGTGGCATTTTTGCAGAAAGTCCACATTAATTTCTGGAAATAAAAATGTGATCATAAAATCATAAAAACCATGTCACAATTCAACTAATCATAACTATAGTTTTGCTTAATGCAAAAATATAATTGCTTTTTTCTAAGTTCGGTTTGAACCTATTTACTCATTAACTTACAGTTTTACCACCATATGCATCATGCTTCTACAAATCATCAAGATTGAGGTTTTATCACTGACCTGATAGCTTGTCGATCTGTCAGGTCGTAGTTTTTTCAGACAGAAGCCAAAGCAGGAGAAGGCAATACAGCACAAGAGAGTTATGAATGTGAACAGAGTGATGGGCTGCACTGGACCTGCACAAGAGATAAACCACAAGGTTTTGCTTTTATATGGGACAGAGCTGGAGACCTGATCTTTACGATCTTTACGATCTCAAGACCACATAAACATGGCCGTAGTATGGGTCTCATTACTAGTCTTGTGATTTGGGTCTGGTTCTGGAAATTTACTTTTTTAAATATACTTACAAGACCACAGTCTTGACTGCAATTTTCATGATTTTCATGGCTTTCATTAGCTACTGTCAAAGTGGCTTAGTATTTGAAATTAATGCAGCAATAATTTCCAAAAAATTTTCCATTTTAGTTCATTAAAATGGATATACTGAATGGACTGAAACCCGATGGTGGCAACATTGCTCAGCAACATTGCCTGAAAAGCCATCTGTATCATCACCTTAGAGGTATAGCCCACCCAAAAATTTAAATTACCCCATGATTTACTCACCCTCAAGCCATCCTGAATAAAGGCCTCTAGTAGCAAATAGATTAGTTTTCGTAAGAAAAAAATCCATATTTAAAATTTAGCTTCCGCTAAACTGCCAAACTCGTGTTCACAATAGAACTCCATTCCGGCAGATGACATAGATGACATCCTGAGACATTTTTCTGTCATATTCTTCTTTTCTTTTTTCATTTTGCTCTCTCCGCTGCACTTACGCATTCGTCAATTTTTCACCGGACCATTCGCTGTGTCCTACGTCATCCACCAGAACAGTGTTCTATTGTGAATGCACATACAACAGTTAGCAGAAGCTAGAGATTACCATTTATAAAGTTTTAAATATGAGTATTTTTTTTACAAAAATGAATTGATTCTCTACAGGAGGTCTTTATTAACCCCCCTGTTACAAACACGCCAGGTTCCACCTCCACTCAATCACTACGCACGCCCTCACCGGAATACTGATCACATCCACCTGATCCTCATCACCACCCAATCACCTCAGCACCATTAATACCAAACACACGCACTCAATCGATGTCCGGTCTCGTTCGCTACAAGGTCTTACCTGTATGCTAACTCTAAGGACTAACTCTTCTTCTACTTACCTCTCTCCAGCGATTCTCTGAAGATCCAGATCCCCAGTGTGCATGTGTGTGGTTCACCTTCCTCCTCTGACGTCTTCACCCAGCCTGCACGGATCCATCCTCTCACTCAATCCTACACAACCTGCTCCTGGACTTCCTCACCTTCCATTCACACCAGTCCCATGGCCCGGCCAGTGCCCTACTCTGTTTCGGCAGAGGAATGCAGCAGTTTCCTCCTACAATGCACGCTGGTCCTGGAGATGCAACCGCACTTGTACCCCCCAGATCTAAGGTAGCCTTTGTAATTTCTCAACTGCAAGGTAAAGCACTACTGTGGGCAGATTCTATATGGACTCAAAATAACCCAGTTATCCAGTCTTATTCTAGCTTCATCTACCATTTCCGTGAAGTTTTAGGCAAACCCGCCTGGGACTCTTCCATTGGTGAGAAGCTGTATAATCTCAAACAGGGGAAAATGTCTGTCAATGCAGTAGTGCTTAGAAGAGCACCAGGCCCAAGCGTATTCCTCTAAGCAAATCTGCCGACCAGAGGCCTTCAGCTCCCCAGAACCATCCAGTGAACCCATGCTGTTGGACTCCTATCGTCTTACTGTGGCTTTCATCTCTGTGGTGCCACTGTGTTCACCAAGTTGGACCTCCGAAGCGCCTACAACCTCATCCGGATACGAGAGGGAAGACCACCTTCATAACCCCTGCTGGCCACTATGAATATTGCGTGATGCTGTATGGACTTGTTAACGCCCCCTCAGTATTCCAGGACTTCATCCACGAGGTGCTCCGGGAGTTCCTCCACAAGTTCGTCCTAGTCTACATTGATGATATCCTCATCTACTCCCGGAGCCTGGCAGAACATTAACGCCATGTTGCGGAGGTCCTGCAACATCTGAGGGCCTGACAACTGTATCTCAAGGCCGAAAAGTGCTCTTATCATCAGCCATTAGTGCCGTTCCTTGGATACAACATTAGCAGCAGTGGCATTTCTCTTCGGAAGGTAAACGCCATCAGAGATTGGCCCACTCCAACCACCATCAAGGAGTTACAGCATTTCCTTGGCTTTGCCAACTTCTATAGACTGTTTATACAAAACTTCAGTACCATCACCAGCCCTCTCACCAGTCTCTTCCGTAACAAACCCAAATCTCTCTCCTGGACTCCTGCCACCACAGAGGCCTTCCACACCCTTAAGGAGGCCTTTACGACCGCCCAACTCCTGGTCCATCCTGATCCCGACCGACCCTTCGTCGTGGAAGGCGACACCTCGACCACCGGAATGGGAGCGGTCCTTTCTCAGCAGCAGGGGAATCCCAGTCGCTTCCACTCATGCGCCTTCTTCTCCCGGAAACTCAACCCGGTGGAAGTCAACTATGATATTGGCAACCGGGAACTGTTGGCCATCAAACTGGCCTTGGAGGAATGGAGGCATTGGTTGGAGGGAGCCAAACACCCCTTTCTGGTCCTCACAGATGATAAGAATTTAGAATATGTTCGAGTGGCTAAAAGATTAAATCCGAGACAAGCCCGCTGGGCATTATTCTTTAACCGCTTCCATTTCACCATCTCATACCGCCCAGGGGTGAAAAACGTGAAGGCTGACGTCCTTTCCAGGTGTTACGCCCCCCAAGAGAATGCCAAAACTCCACAAACCATTCTTCCAGAAAAAGTCATCGTCTCTCCTATTACCTGGTCCACAGAGACTCTTCCTCCTACTGACCCTACCACCAACACCCTGCCAGGTTGCCCACCGGGACTTTAGTATATTCCCAGGACACAGCACACTCCATTCATTCACTCCGCTCACACATCGGTTGGCACTGGTCACCCGGGGGTCAATGAAACCCTCTCGTTGCTGAAGGAACGCTTCTGGTGGCCCAACATGGCCTCGGATGTCAGGAGGTATGTGAGGTACGCTGTATGGATGTACAAGCTGCGCCATATCCAAAAGCCCTTGCCATCTTCCATCAGGCAAACTCCATCCTCTGCCCGTTCCCAATCGCCCGTGGTCACACCTAGGGGTGGATTTCATAACCGATCTCCCTCCTTCAGATAACAATACCTGCTCTCTTGTCATTGTGGATAGATTTTCTAAATCCTGTCGTCTTCTTCCTTTGAAGGGTCTGCCCACAGCCATGGAAACGGCTGAACTGTTATTCAATCATGTCTTCAGGTACTTCGGACCGAGACCCCCAGTTCATCTTCTGGGTATAGAAGGCTTTCCACTCAATCCTAGGTGTGGCCAACAGCCTGTCCTCCGGGTACCATCCACACTCAAACGGGCAGACGCAGAGGAAGGTTCAGGAGATTGGATGCTTCCTCCGTACCTTCTGTCACGGCCACCAGAACTCCTGGAACCAGTTCCTTTGGTTGGCCGAGTACTCACTCCATTCCAGTGCGTACTTGGCTACCAACCACCTCTATTCCCCTGGTCAGGTGAACCCTCGGATGTCCCTGCCATCGACTACTGGTTCCGGGAGAGCGAGAGGGTCTGGGACACGGCACACCACCAACTCCAGCGGGCATTACACAGACGTAGAATGACAACCAACCTTCGCCGATCAGAGGCCCCTACGTACCAACCCGGTCAGAAGGACTGGCTGTCCACCCGGGACATCCGCCTGCGTCTGCCCTGCCGCAAGCTCAGTCCCAGATTCATTGGCACATTCACCATCCTCTAGCAGATCAATCCGGTCACATACAAACTCCAGTTACCCCCTGAGTACCGGATTCACCCCACATTCCATGTGTCTCTCCTTAAACCTCACCATCCTTATTTCTCTCCCTCCACAGAACCTGGCGAAGCCGAAGCCCCTCCTCCACTCCTCCTAGACGACGGCACAGCCTGTTAGTGACATCCTGGATTCCCGGCGGCGTGGTGGACAACTGGAATACCTAGTGGACTGGGAAGGATACGATCCACAGGAACGTTCCTGGGTCCCACACAACGACATCCTTGATCTTACTTGATACCTTCCACTCCAATCACACTGACCGACCAGCTCCCAGGGGAAGAGGACGTCCACCACGTCGTCGGGGTCCCCGGCCCTCAGGAGCCGTGGGGAGGGGGGTACTGTTACAAACACGCCAGGTTCCACCTCCACTCAATCACAACCACACACACACACTCAATCGATGTCCGGTCTCGTTCGCGACAAGGTCTTACCTGTATGCTAACTCTAAGGACTAACTCTTCTTCTACTTACCTCTCTCCAGTGATTCTCCGAAGATCCAGATGCCCAGTGTGTGTGTGTGTGATTCACCTTCCTCCTCTGACGTCTTCACCCAGCCTGCACGGATCCATCCTCTCACTCAATCCTACACAACCTGCTCCTCTGCTTGTGTCTGTTCAATAAACCATTCTATCTGTTACTCCTCAGCCTCCCGAGTGATCCTTAACACTTTTTTTATGATGGATGGATGTGCTTTATCTGACTTTTTTTTTTTTTTTGAAAAATAACACCCTTTTACTGCCATTATAAAGCTTGGAAGAGCCAGGACATTTTTAATATAACTCTGATTTGATCTATTTTAAAGAATAAAGTCATATACATCTAGGATGGCTTGAGGGTGAGTAAATTATGGGGTAATTTTCATTTTGGGGTAAACTATCCCTTTAACAGTGTATGCATTTGGAAAGACAAGAATGTGAATAAATAATCAAAGAATTATCCTTTTCTTGGGGAAACTATCCCATTAAGGGCTTTAGACTATTACTATCAATATCAGTTTAATCAGGCCTACACATTTATATACACTGCCAGTCAAATTTTTTTTTTAAGAAATTAATATTTGTACACAGGATGCATTTAATTGATCAAGTGTGACAGTCATGGCTATATATATATATATATATATACAGTATATATATATATATATATATATAAGGCATGATGTTTCTGTGTGAACCTACCCAGTCTGAGCACAGAGAAGAACAGCAGCCAGAACATACAAAGAATGGGCGCCACCACCACTTGACTGATGGCGGCCGAATGGATCCGCTGGCTGAGCTTTGTGGGTAAATAGGCATAGTAGATATTATAGCGATCTACCATGTGCTTCAGTACAAGGTACAGCAACCCTGCGAAATGAACAAATGAACTGAAGTTATCAGATAATCTCTGATCTTTCAATTACACTGACATTTTTTAAAGTGCTTTTCAGATGGCCCAGCAGCAATGCTTTGCAGGTAAAGTCATTTTGTACGTAGTGTTCCTGTCCTTGTATGCATCTTCTCAGGTATAATATTTATATGTATACCTGTTTACATAGACCACACGTGAGTGCAAGTTGCCAAATGAATTCAGAACTAAGTAAAAAATCACGATGATGGATGTGAGCCTATAGTAAATAAACAGTCATGGTCTGTATTGGTGACAGAACAGGCATGGTGTGGGCGTCTGGATCTCGGCTAGACGGGTCAGAGCGTCTGGAAGCATACAGCGGGTTCACACCTAATGGCCATGTCACACTGTGATACTGAGATGCTGTTGGAGATACGGCTCAGACGCCCACACACTGACTGACGATGGGAACGAGGTATTAGAACACGCACAGAGGTAGAAATCAAGACTGACTGGAAGAATGAAAGAGAGCTGTGGGTAAAAAGGAACTGAGAAAATGAGAGGAAAAGAAAAAATATAACACAAACGGTGCACTGTAGACGATTGACAATTGGATCTGAGTTCAAACTGGGGGAAAAAGATGAATAGGGGAGCGGAAAAAGTACTTAAAGAAAAGCCTGTTTGTTGTCAAATAATAAAGTTAAAACTACACAGACTCACCAAAAGGAACAATGATGGGGCAGGTGATGCTGTAGGTCATGCTGACTGAAAATATGCACATGGTCCAGGCATACTCAAGACCAAACTGAAACTCATAGGCCTGACTCTGAGGATGAGAATGGAGAAACAGGTTGTTAGTGATCTTTATTGCCATTTCTTGACAAAGCCTATGAAGAGTCGTTGTATGGAAAAGAGCAGAGTGAAGATTCTTCAAACAGTCTCTTTTAGTGTTCCACAGAAAAAGTAACACCGTATGCATCTGGAATGACATGAATGTGAATAAATAATCAAAGAGTTATCCTTTCCTTGGGGAAACTATCCCATTAGGGACTTTGGACAATTGCGATCAGATACAACTGATCAAATAAATGAAGCCTTCAGCCATAAGATCCTTCAATCACAACTCACTACATGGACTCACTCTTTTTACGTGGATGCGCTCAGCTTTAGATTTGGCAAAGCAGAGGCGAACAGAGTACACCAGTAGAGCAGGAATACGCAGAAGCTCCATGACCGTTCCGATCAGACTCGACGTGACCACGTAGTTCACAAAAAAAGCTCCGTTATCAGGCAAAAACACACATCTGAGGGAAAACAGATCGGTTTGTAGGTCTCAACGAATTATGCAACTAAATAAACCAACCAACATCTGTAGATCTCAGCATTAGTAAGAACTTACTGAAACTTCACATCTGTTTCATCCAGGAAGTGGATGTCAAAGAGCCACCTGAAGAACAAATCCAAGCTGGGGAGCAGACAAGAAGATATATAATGTATAATACTGTACATTATATATACAGTGGCTACCAAAAATATATATGATGCCAGTTCTCCTCAAGGTCAAGCAGGTGTCCTAGCAGAGTTATTAACTATGAAAATTATCTATTAATGTTCGCTAGCCACAAAGTGTTTGGATACATACTCAAAGCCTTTATCTTTTGTTTTATGTTGTGTGAGTTAAAACATATGCTTGCTATAATTGAAACATATTTAAAATGAGGTTCATAAAAAGGAATTGTCTATTACGTAATTTTAAGGTGATCTATCTGTCTGTGAACTGAAAAAAAAAGAAAAGAAAATAGCCTCATTAAAAGACTGAAATTGGCATAAGTAGGACATCCTTGTTTATCATTGATCCACATACATATGTTGTACTGTATCTAAGGGAATTTTTTTGTTTTTTTTAAAGACAAAATGACATTTTTTTTACTTGCTAATGAAATGTCAATTTTATTGAAATGCTTTTATTGATTGTTATTATAGCATATAATCACAGGTTTACAATTATAGGATGTTTACCTGGAGAGACCCAGTGATGGCAGAATGATTACCATGAAGACAAGCAGAAGAAAGCATTTATGCATAGTGACTTGATTCTCACCGGACCTGAAAGAGACACACATTACACACATACATTACAACTGAACCAAGCAACTAGAATAAATATATGAAATAATGAATACATTTTAATCGTTACATGGTTTACCGTTCCTTTCTTTTCCATTTTCACACCAGTTCTTCTACTAGACAGACTGTTTGTGGTTAAAGTCAGAATAAAACTGCGTTGGCAACCCAATTAAGTGACATATTTCATAATAAAAAAAGGAAATGTATTAAGTTGATTGATGTTGTGCATATTAATCATCAGTGTAAAGACAACAGATCCTCAAGTGCCGCAGGTTCTGCAGTTGCACAATATACATGAAGGTTTGATCCACATGAGCTATAATGTGACTCTGTGAAAGACGCCGCCGGTGTGCATATGATTATTCCCTTGTTGTGATCACTATGACAACAAGCCTGGAGAGGCAAGCAGAGAGCTCAAGAGAGAGGGACACCGTGTAAACGTGTTGTGCATGGGTGGGTGGGAGACTGGGTTGGGGGTTGTTCTGCAGTTATGCAATATGTTTGTGCACAGATATGAACATGTTTATGCAATATATTGCAGCTGCACTGCAAATACAACTACCGAACTTACACAGCACAAACTTACACTGACCTTTGGGTCGCCATACTTCTGCTAAAACATCATATGTATATAGGACTGTGTATGTGTATGATTGTATAGGTTTGTATAGGTTGATTAAATGGATAATTCATCCAAAAAATGAAATTTCTGTCATCATTTACTTACATTCATGCCGTTTCAAACCTGTGTGATTAATTTTGATGCTTAAACGTCTTAGTGTTTTTTTTTCCTCCATAAGATTCATAAGAAGTCGAACCAAAACATTCTTCTTTTGCATATGCTTGGAATGACATGAGGGTGAGTAAATAATGACAGAATTTTCATTTAATTAAATGTATGCGTGTATGTGTGTCCCTTTAATAAATGTGTATGTGTGAGGAATGTTGGGACTGCGTTAGGAATTTAGGCCTGAGCTGCTTCATGAATTTATTATTTGTGTGTGCAATGTTCACAGTTATGAATCAAGCAACACCTTCCCCAAATTCCCATTATCACAATGCAAGAAAATCACATTCTCACTATTTTAATGTCAATTATAATACATTTGTTAACTTTAAAGGTTTTTATGCATTATGGTAGTATTTGTACGGCCTTTTATTTATGCCGATTTCCAAGTTAAAACTATAGCGAAATTATGAAATATGAATAAAACAAGTATTTTGAATGAACTATTTTGAACTTCCTAAAAATAAAGAATCCCGAAAACTGTAGTAGACTTTCCACAAAAGTCTGACTTTGAAGTCAGATGATGGAAACGGCATCATACCTGGTCCAGTGGTGCTCAAAGAAAGAGGAATAGTACACAATGAAGGGCAGGAGAATGGAAAAGGCCCACAGGAGCAGGGTGGGCAAGAACTGGGTAATAACTGGGTTCTAGACGAGTAGAAGACAGTAAAAGTTCAGATTCAAAACATTCGACTTCCGAAAACCACACACAAAAGCACTTTCAGATTTATTTTACATTCTAATGTTGCGTGATACAGCAGGAGAGTTGTAAAACTGCTTTGATGGTCACTGACCCTTAAGCTTTCTACTGGCCGGGTGACGTTGAACTTGTCCATGGTGTTTACGATGATAGCAGGGGTCGTGAGAAAGAAGAGCAAGAGGAAGAGCAGGATGTTGAGCAGGACGCAGCGGAGCCACCAGCGAGAACCGCACACTGACAGATTTTCCCTGGACGAACATAGGCACCAATCAACACAACAAGGTCTCAACTACAGTTACAGGACAGACAGTGTGTGCTCTCCGAGAATAAGTGGGATGTTCAGCAACTATTACATAAATAGGAAGAAAAACGAAATAAAAACTAAGCTGGTCTCCTAAAACTGACCAAACTGATGTTCGGTTGGTTTAGCTGGACATCTGGTCTTCCAGATCTATATATATATTATACTGTTTACCACAAAAGGAAATATAATTTTTAGTGAACTATTCTTTTAAGTAACCAGTGCACATGAAAAGCGTAACAGCATGAATTAGGAATAAACAAATACCTTTCAGAAGTAATTGTTTCCACTGAGGAATTTTCCAAAATTGCAAAACCATTTACTCTTTGAATGCACATTGAATGCACATTCACACTTCGATAAATGGCTTTAATAAGAAGCAAACGTGCTAGAAGAGCTTATATCCATAAAAAAGAAAGTCTTGAATTCAGACAAACGCGCGCACACACACACACACACACACACATTTGTCCAGCAGAAAGACAGGTTGAAACTGCCCCCCACCCCCCACCCCCCACACACCCACACACACTCACACTCACTCAATATATGATTCTCAACACATATTATGTAAGAGATATAATGGCTTTCACAGTGGCTGTCTAGGAACACACTCAGATTGAGATTTAATTAATCCAATTTCATCTCTCGAATCCAAGTGTAATGGTCTGGAACAAAGCATGTCATGAAAAATAAAATATATATGACTTCAGCTTGCAGATCACTTAAAAAAAAAAAAAAAACTTAAATAAAACATCATATAAAACATAGTAAATCCAGGTCATTGAAAAGGAATAACCTCACTGTGGTTATTTCTATCATTTTTTTCTATTTTAAGATAAAGATGTGGCTATCGTTTCGACTCACCAGATGATGTCATTAGGGGCCGGGGCGTAAGAAACGCCCCACTGATGGGACCGGACCACCGTGGTAATGCTGGACTGCTGGGGTCTGTGGCGGCAGCGAGCTCGGCTGTAGTCTTTCACAATACTACACAAATATAAGCACAGACTGTAAAAGAGGTGCATGCACTCCAGCAATAAGGCATGTGAGTGTGAATATAGTCTACAGAGCAGACTACTGACTACTATAATATGGTTTTTAACACACTGGATTGACCTATCAAAGGTCAGGACCAGAATTAACAGTTGTATAAACTTATATATAAAGCTGTTTATTATTTTATACAATATAATGCCTGTTATACAGTAGGATGCAAAGGTTTGGTAAAAAGGAGTTTAAAATACAACATTTCCTTGGATTGATGCATTGGTTTATCATATTTGATGTGCTGCATGTACAGTATGTGCATTGATCAGTATTTATATATACTTGGATTAAACCACTCGTTTCATTTGGATTCATTTTATGATTTACTTATTGAAGTTTGAATTTTTTTTTTTACATTTTGGTGGACTGGACATTCAATGAAGGGACAGAAATACTTAATTTTTAGACATTTTGAAGATGAACATGGTGAAGATTGAAGATGAACATATGGGTTTAGAAAGTCATGAGGGTGAGTAAATGATGACATAATTAATTTTTGGGTGAACTTCACCTTTAGTCCCTGCTAATTAGCTAAGGATCTATCTATAATTTCTACTGGATATTCAAAATTATTTTGTAAACTAAATCAGAAAACACACACACACACACACACACACACATATATATTATATATATACATACATACACAAAAACTTTTTTTTCCTATTAGAAAAATATTCTACTATAACACTAATAATAATAATATATGTTGGATTATTGAATGTATAAACCATGGTTTCCCAAACTAGTGTTCATGAGTTGATGAAAAGCTGATGAATACAACAATAAAACATCTCTTGAAAGATAATGCTGATTTTCCGTAATGTAACCTCAATAATCAGCCATTTATCCACAAGACTTACACTGCAGTCATTCTCTCATCTCTGAAGGTAACAAAGGCAATGCCCAGCCTCTTCATAGAGATACGGTTCTTCTCTGCATTAAACTCATCTGTCAGCTTCTCCTCCAGTTCACTGTAATACTGCTCTGCATCCACCTGACGAGAAGAAGAGACATTCGTATCACATCTCCTTGAAGAGTGGTCCATGATTGATAGTTGGTGTGTAGTGGTCTCCAGTGGCCAGCATGAGGAGGTGCAGTACCAGCCACACTACAGGCATTCATTCTGATAACTATCATGAGTGTGTGAGGAACATTTACCTGTTCAAAGCCACATATATCACAGCAGAAGATCTGTGCACAGGGGTGAGTCTTTATCATGATCCTGCCTTCCTTCTGAGACTTGGTTGTGAAGTACAGCCTTCCTTTCATAGCTTTTCGCCTGATATATAGTTTTAATACAGTTTAATTATTTAATTATGCATTATTTGTGAGACTCAGCTCTATGACATGCAGGAGATATGCAAACGCAAATGACCTTTCGGAGTCCAGCTTCATCAGTTTTTGGACATCGAAGCAGAACCGGATGTCTGTGACGGTGCAGCTAGGGTAGGCTTCACTGTTTGGAGAAGAGAAGAGAGACTGGCTTTTAAATAAGTGAGAAAATGAATGCCCTCGGTGGAGTTGACATTTAATATCTGATACGCTGAAGTATGGAGATCAAGCAGTAGTTGTAATCTGTGCATCACAGATCCGTGCTCTTTACTCACTGCAGGTGTTTGGTGATCAGGCCGGGATCAGAGATTTCTCTGGGAACTGAAGTTATCATTAGAGTTCTGGCCACCTGCAGTAATAATAAATCAAAGTTGAGAGTGAGTGGTGAACACTACACATTTGTAGAAACAGGTTCTTTCTTTTCATGCATGTTTTTTAATGAAGAACCTTTAAAATCCATGGAAATGTGTAAGTGCACATGTTTGAGTTTTAATGCAATATATATATATATATACATAATACTCATATATTTATATATTTATATAAAAATAAATAGATTCTAAATGATATGTAATTAAAAAACAAATAAAGCATATTTTAGACCTGAACATTTTTTCATGGGATGCACTCACTCGGCTTGTAAGCACTGTTGAAAGCATTTATGCCATTTATGGAGCAGAAATGAGGTGTGGTGACACATGAACATGAATACAGCTGTCCACCAACCTTCGCATCTTCTCTGTATTCCAGTCGCGAGGAATGATGGGCCATGCACAGCACTGTGATCACAAAATACAGCAGAGCAAAGATGCTGTGCAGCCACAGAAAGGCATTCCTAATGCACAAAGAAAAGAGAGTTATTAAAATCACGCCAACAACTTCATAAATATCTACATCCTCAACAAGGTTATGCTTTACAGCTCTACATTCGTCATAAGAAACAAACTTACTGTGCAGGAACATTAACCACTGTTGTTCGGCCGAAATTCTGTGGGTTATCTCCTGAAAAGCACAGAAATAAACAACTTGTGTAACATTTCATGCACTCCTCACATACCAGTGTCAAAAATGAAACTCTGAAAGTAATTTGAGGCCTGGGTGGTACAGTGCAAACTGAATGGGTAATAAATAATAAAAAAACCTCTCTACAGCATAATCATTATGCTTTGGGTTTGGCTGCTATGAGAAATTTGTGAATGTGCCAATTTATTTCACAAATACAGTGTCAAATAGTTGCATTGAGATGACTGTAAGCGTCAAAACCCCCACCCTGTTTTAACCAGCCGGCCCCAAAGCTGCACCACAAACTGGTCTACCACACATCCACATTTAACGCTTTTAGAGAGCCACAGTAAACTTCTGCCACCAAGGTCGTATGAAAGTCACATGAGAAGCTTATTGCAGGTCTGAAAACAACATGAGGTAAAGCTAGTGGCTTTTTTAACAATGCTCTTCTTGTGGCGTGGACAGTCAAGGCCTTTCCCATATTTAACTTGGCCCTTCTAACCCTCCATCGTGCAACCCAACCGTCTTCAAACACTGTAGGGTGGTCTGAATTACGCTTTTACACACGTCCACTAATGGAGGGTTAAGACTGAGCCCTTCTACATCTTCAAGAGTTTTCCCAGGCTTTTCCTAGAGTCATTTTCCTTTTCATCGACAGGCCCACACAGAACCTGCATCTGCAAAACCATGCACAACTGTTAGACCTTCTCCAAGCTTTATAGTAGAGCTCTCAGCAACATTTCATGCATTTGAACATGTTAAAATAGATTCTGCAGATTTCTCCAATTCCCAGTACAGAAAATGCACATGGCCGTCAAAAAGTTTGGGGTGGGTCAGACTTCTTGTATTTGTTTCTTAAGTTTCCTAAAAAAAGAATAAAAAACATATACTGGTATAATGAAGTATTATTATAATTTAAAATAATGATTATTTCGACTTTGATACATTACATTAACCAGTAAGCCACCGTTAACACAAAAGATTTTGGGGATAAAGAAACATCTCACTCACTGATATATTTAAGGATAAGTGTGTTAATTAAGGTTCATTTCTATATCAATAGCAGCAAACAAAAGAATTAGGTTTGGTGTCTGTAATTATTCAGTCATAACTCACACCACTGCTGAGGAAAAAGTACTGGACTGCTCAAACTAAAAGAGCAATGCATATGTTTGGAATAGCATGCTACCTTCTGTTCTACTCTTACCACAGTATACATTAAACTGTATACAACAAAGTAGGTTTGCTAACAAGTATAAATCATATAGAATATGTCCAGTGTTATGAATGAGCTAAAATGCAGCCATATCAGCCTTGATTTTTTTTACAGATATTTTTAGATATTTTTGCACAAATCTGTATTTAAAATAACAATTTAGATAACAGATGTACCCCTCTTGCTGAATTAAAGATTTCACATAATAAAATGATGCGATAAAGATGTGGAATGATACTGTTTAAACTGATTATATGTGATATTACTGTTTGATTATTATATACTATATACAGTATATACTGTGCAGTATGAACTACACTAGTACTCCAATCCAGGGGCGTAGCCATCTTTTCAGAAGTGAGGGGGACAGAAATCACACACACACACACACACACACACACTGCAGGAGAGTTTAGCGCTCTGTGACGTTCATCTTGCCTTCTTGGTAAAAAACATCAGGTCATGCGCAGACTATCCTGTCTCTTTGAGTTTAAATCTATATTTATTCACACCAGCTCTTGAAAACCTCTATACGAACACACTTGCCCGAAAAAGTGCGGGGGACGAAATCGCGTAATCGCGTAATCTACGCCCCTGCTCCAATCCAAACATTGTCAGTATTTTAAAAGAACCACAGATCAATTTCTGACACTTAAGAAATTAACCTATGATGTCGTATTTACAGGTTTTAAGAAAGTATTAATTTTTATGTTTTGTATGTTGTTATTTTTATTTTAAGTTTTTGCTTTAGATAAATTTCAGAATATGCCATCCGTGCATTTAAGCTTTTCAAGAGAGTCATTTCTAAGAGTGGAACTCTAATACTCCAACAATCGGTCAAAACTAATTCATGAGATTGTTCTATAAAGTTTTTTTTTTAAGGTGCAAGCACACTGATGAATTGAGATGTAATGATGATGTAACGTTGTTATAAAATGTACGGCCTTTTCCTGGATACCAAACGTGTTGTGTCTGTTGTCATGAATCCTTTATGGCTGAGCATCACTAGAGCAGTAACCAAGTAGTTCTGGATCTGGTGGAGGTACCTAGGAGGTTTCCAGAGAGGTTGACAGGCAAGATGATGGTGAGCGACAGCAAACACACCACCGTCATGAGCAGGATAATGTGACGCTGGAAAGACAGGTACGTGATCGCATCAATGCCACATTTACTGCGGATCTCTTCATCCCTACGGGAAGAATAAGGACAAAAGGTTTTACTAAGAAAATATTTACAATTGCATTTTTATTCAAATTTATATTGGATGAGTATACAGGTCAACAACTTAATGCACTTCTTTTTTTTTTTCTTATTCATTTGTTTATATAACATACAAACAACATGCAATTCAAACATGCAAATCAATTTAAAAATCATTTGTAACCTAATATTGTCCAATGTCCTAATATTGTAATGAAGAAAAAAAGCAAAGCAAGAAAGAAAGAAAGAAAGAAAGAAAGAAAGAAAGAAAGAAAGAAAGAAAGAAAGAAAGAAAGAAAGCACTATTTTGGATTTTGGGATTTTCTGTTATTGTGGTTCAACCAACATGCAGAAACAAATGAAAACTGAACCAAATTGAAAAAAAAAAAAAAAATGATATTTGCAAAGCATACTTTTTACACTGAAAAATATATTTACATTTGTTTTTGGAAAATTATGATGTACGTTCTCTCACATGGTAATGTGTTCATACTTTCATTACTTGGTTACTGTACATTACATGACATTTTAGAGTCATTAAATTGAAGCTGTTTAAAATTCAGCTTTACCTAATTATATTTTACAAAGTTTCAAAATAGAAAGCAGCTGTTTTAAATTGTAATCATATTTCACAAAATGACTGTTTTCACTGTATTTCTGGTGAGCATATAAAACAAAAACATTTAGAAATCTTACCGACCCCAAACTTTTGAGGTTAGTGTATATTCAAGTTTTTCAAAACCACATGAAACCAACATGAGAAAGACCACGTGGCACACACACACACACACACACACACACACACACACACACACACACACATATATATATTTGACATATCGACATATTAATGACCCATGTGCATTCTACAAGAAATAAACCAACAACTTTTGTTTTGATAGATCTGCACTAGTTGCACTAAAAAGCAAACACACTCTCTGTGAGAGTTTTCAATGTGTTTCCAATAAGTTATTGGCTTCGGTCAACATTATGTGTACAGGCCTTTATAAAAGACCACACAAATACATAAAGGCATGGGGGGGCTTTTATGATTACAAGGCACCCTCATTCACACAAAAACACAAACACACACACCCCTCTCCGGCCTCGCCTCACACAGAGCGAGGAAACTCTCAGTTTCACTCTCAGTTTAACCAGACTAGAGTCTGGTTAACAGTTCTGAAAGGCCTTTGAGCGTGCCCAGCAAAGTGCCCAGTCTACCTTCACCCTGTGCTTTTCTTTTCTTAATGAGATATAACACGAGCAAACAGGACACTGGTTGATGACATCACCACGCACTCCTTGCACACTTACTTCATGTGGTACAGGGATGTGAGCCAGGAGCAGAAGCCCTATAAAGAGAGGCAGGGAAGACAACATGTCATAAAAAGATCTGGCATATAAAAAATATAGAGGGTGTCTGGATAGCTTAGCATCTGTGAGAATCATTTGTCTTTTAAGTGAACACGGATAACGTAACAAGTGGAAAAAGCCATGCAAATGCATGCAATATCTTTAACGTGGCTGTGATGACTTGAACCGTCATTGCACATAAAATAAAAGGAGACAGAGTGAGGTCAGAATATAAATGGACAGATAGTGTGCATAAAAGAAAATAGCGTCTAAGTGCACAGGCTCTTTTATATGACATCAGCTCTTCTTCGTAACATCGGCTGACTAATCCATGTCGACAGATTGAACTTTATTTTTGCCTCTGTATGTGTTTAAGGTACAGCAGTAGTAAATTCGCATCACCGTAAAGATGATTGATGACATTAAAACACAATATATTAGCTGTACTCATGCTTTTATTCCTCTCTAAGCAGAGGAGTTGTTGATAAGGACAAGGCTCGGTGGGTTTTCTCACTGCCAGGTGTGGTAACTTCCAACAAAGATCCTGTTTCTGCACGATCAAACCACAAAACATGTGTTTGATGTGCTCACCATGTCCTTGGTCTCCGAGTCTGATGCGCTGGATTCTGACGGGGTTTTCTCCTTCTCACTTTGTTCTCCATAGAACAGTGATGTCAAGCTACAGAACAAAGACAAACAATAAAACTGACAGGTTGAAAGCATCTCATTGTGGTTTTATATTTGTTAACATAGGTAACACTTTAGATTAGGGAACATGCTTATAAGCATACATAGTACTAGCATATTGGCTGTTTCTTAATACTTATAAAGCACATATTAATGCTTTATTCTGCATGGCCATATTATAGATCCCTTAACCCTACCCTGTATCTAAAAATAATTACTACAACAACTACCTTACTTACCATCAGTAAGCAGCAAATTAGGAGTTTACTGAGGGAAAACACTTAAATATATAAGTTCCCTGATCTGAAGTGTGACCCAGATAGCCACATACGAAATATATATATATATATAGATAGATAGATATATAGATGTAAATATATATATATATATATATATATATATATATATATAGATAGATAGATGTAAATATATATATATATATATATAGATAGATAGATAGATAGATAGATAGATAGATAGATAGATAGATAGATAGATAGATAGATAGATAGATAGATAGATAGATAGATAGATAGATAGATAGATAGATAGATAGATAGATAGATAGATAGATAGAAAACAACTAGCCCTAGTCCCATCACTGGATGAAGCCTGCTCTATTACAAATGTCCCTCTCCAGCTTCCATCGGTGCAAGGCCCAAAAGCACTAACTCAACGCCAGATCCAAAACTAGCCTCAAGATCAGAAAATTGCCAATATTTCCACCCAGGTCTATTACAGGAAATGAAAAGAAGCAGGTACATTACTAGTGTGTGTAGACTTAATAATGTTATTACTGTGAGTGTAGACAAATATACACACTGAGAATCAGCTGCAAATTCACATTAACAGAGACTTTAATGCTACATGCTGATGCAGAATAAAGCTGCGCTGCTGCAGCAGAAGTCTTAAAACTTATGATCCAATTCCACCCACTGCTCTCATGGGGACTACAGTGTTTTTTTATATTTACATATATATATACAATGGGTTTCTTGAAAATGTAAGCAAAATTTAAATGAAATGGCGCTGACAATAAAATGCTTAAATAAATAAATAAGTGACACATATAATACATATATACAGTGGAGATAAAACATTATTAGAACAAAATTAGAGAACCTATAATCTTCTAAATTTCAAGGTCCTATTTGAAGTTATCCTGACAGGAGTAGAAGGGCAGTTATAAGCATATCAAATTAATTGTATTCAGAAACAAAGTATAAAAAACATACATGAGATATTTGAAAAAGAACTGATATAAATTTCAGCCACTGCACGAGAAGCTGGTCATTCCAAATCTGGAATTTCAAGAAATTTGTTCAAGTCCCCCAAAAAGACCACTCGTCCACGTAAGACAAACGCATGAGAGGACAGGATAATACAGAGCTTCTCAGTTCTTACGGTACGGATCGGTCTCAGCGTGTTTAAGAGAAGTCGGACTGATATTGCACTCTGCAGTGACCAAACCTCTCAGAAATATGAAAGGCTAGGTTCACCTTTGCTGAGGAGCATGTTGTGTGGAGAGAGGAGAAATGGACTTTGTTTTTAGTTTTTAGTCTTTTTTTTTTTGGTTTTCTTTGGTTATTTTGTTAAACATGCTAGTAGAACAGTGGTATACCCACAGCTAATATTCCTTCACACTTTGAGAGATAAAGATGAATAATATTTCATAAAAAAATCTAATATTCATAGATCTCTAATTTTGATTTCCACACTATATATATATATATATATATATATATATATATATATATATATATATATATATATATATATATATATATATATATACTATATATATAACCATATAAACCAGCAGGTGGCACCAGGATCTCACACTGACTGCTAAGCGTTCAGTTCACTCAAACACCACACACAGTTGTTCAGTTATTTACATCTTAATGCATTCTTCAATCAGTAAACAGTTCTGAGATGATATACCTGTCGTTTTCCATAAGCAGAGCCAGGCGACCGTAGTCCCACGCTGCCTTCCTCAAACAAGAGAAGATCAGGAGCAGGAACTAGAAACACCAAACCACAGTTATATCAGCACACATATCATGCTCAAGAGTTTTAGAGTGGCCTTAATGCAAAAAAAAAACAAAAAAAAAACAGTACTAATTTATATGGAAACTGTTAGTAAATGATGTGCACAGTGAAATATAACTTGACATCATGCTCATATAGAGAATGCAATTAATCCAGAATACACCCAGAATCCATTAAATCACTTTAAATATGTGTCAAAGCTATTGAAAAAAAAAAAGAGTAAGAACAACCTATTTGTGTAAGCAAGCACTTGACTCACTAGAGCCCTGGGCAGCAGTGATAATTAGCCATTTCTGTGGCCTGAGAGAGGCGGGGTGAATGGTTGTCTTGGAAACTAACAGGCGGTGATGTCTGTATGCACACTTGTGCTCATAATGACTCGGGAAGGAAGAGTCAATGACAAGACAACTTAAAACACGGACTGCTGGGAAGCTACAGGTCTCTGCTGAGCTTCACCGGATGCTGGTTAGCAACTTGTTCTAAACTTAGTGGTTGAAGCATGTGGTTTCTGCCTCAGAAGCGTCACCAAAATGACTGCAAAAACAGTTCTGCTGTTTGTAATTGAATTTAAAACAATTCATTCTTTTAAGTCTGGTTTTTGAACTGAACTGATTTGATTGTTAGGTTTGACTCAAATATGCAACACGATACAAATGTTTGGGGTCAGTAAGAAAATACTTGTGTTAAGCAAGGATGTATTGATTTGACCAAAAGTGATAGTAAAGACTTTTACATTGTTACAGTTCTTATGTTATTTGTATGTTACAATTGCAAAGTTAATATTATGTAACAAATCTATTTAAAAAAAAAAAATGCTGTTCTTTTAAATGTTCTGTTCATCAGAGAATAAAAAAATGTACTTGTATTTTATTTTTTTACCAAGAACCTATTAAGCAGCACAACTTTGATAATAATAATAATATTGATATATCATTCCTGAGCACCAAATAACCATATAAGAATGATTTTTGAAGGATCATGTCACAAAAAAGACTTTAATATACTTTATATAAATATATTTTTTACAATATATCAAACTGTATCATTTTCTTACAATATTAAATTATAATAATATTTAAATATTATTAACTGTTATTTAAACTGTTTTTATTGTATTTTTACAAAAACATTGACTAAAAACAGACCCCAAACTGTTGAACAAAAGTGTAGTTTAGATTGTACAGACATGCATAAATGAGTTAAATGAAAAAGAAAAACTTTTCTCTTTTATAGATCAGATAGGTGCCATGGGAAAGAGCCAGAGTCATATTTTATTCCAAAATCAAATAACTTGTCATTAGTTGAATTGTTTTACATTGTAACAATATTTTCATGACAACTAGACAAACTCTTCTCTCAAATTCTCATGAATGAAAAAATCCAATATTTTGTATTGTAATAATATAAATATAATGTATATTTAATAATTTAAAATAATAGTAGTAGTATTAATTATTATTATTATTATTATTATTATTATTATTATTATTATTATGTAAATACTAGGGGTGTAACGGTTCACAAAATTCACGGTTCGGTTCGATACGATACACTGATGTCACGGTTCGGTTCGGTTCGGTTCGATACGTTTTAGATACAGCAAAATGTAAAAACATCTCAACTTTTCAGAATGCCGCAAGCGCACCGCGGGTCATGTGACAAGAACTAACCAATCAGCTTCATCCTTTCCCGTAACAACGTTGAGAGCTCAGCCAAGATGAAGGATCAGCTGATCATAGTTGTATATGGATTGCAATTTTGAAATAAATTTAGTAGCAGCGCTACTGCAAGCGATTTTTAGAGCTGCAAATCCATTTATCCTTCGCTGAAATTTCCGCGTCTCATGGAGAGAGCACGTCATTGTTGCTTAGCAAAGACAGACGCCTCATGAGCGCTTCTGCCCGAGCGCTTTGGAAAGGAGGAGAAAGACGCGCTTAGCGTTTTCCACGCGTTTTTAGGAGCGATATGTGAACGGCCCCTAAGGCGCTCGCTCACTCAGCACGCGCTGAAGGCTCGTTGCAAAATGTCTAATGCATTTAACAGACCAGAAATAGAAGATCCTAAAATAACCAACAGGTCTGGTGTTTGGGTTGGATTCCCTGTAAGCTATAGTGTCTAAATGCTGCAGGGATAGTTTGCTGCGTGCATGTTTCTCCTTTTTTTCGTCTTTTCCCAGATAGTACTGGTGTTTTTTTTTTTTTTTATTCCCGCTGGTGTACCCTGTCATGTTGCAGATGCGACATACCGTTGTTTTTTTATCCACCACTCTCTTGCCATCACCATTATAGCTTAAAGGGAATCCAAAGTGCACCCAAACACCAGACCTGTTGGTTATTGGAGGATCTTCTCATTTCTAGTCTGTTAAACGCATTGGCTATTTTGCAACGAGCCTTCAGCGCGTACTGAGTGAGCGAGCGCCTGCTGAGTAGCCTAACATAAACATATAAGATGGTGTTTTTTTCTTCTTCGGGAGTGTCAGGGGCGTTGCCTGTTACGTTGTTTGGGTTATTGGGCTACCTTGTTGAACGCATATCATTATATTTCTCTCTCTCTTTTTTTTTTTTTTTCAAATATAATTAATTACTCCAACGAACCGTTCGGTATACATAATGCGTACCGCGTACCGAACCGAAAGCGTCGTACCGAACGGTTCAATACGAATACGCGTATCGTTACACCCCTAGTAAATACAGAGAAATACAATATACTGAATATGAGGGCTAGGACATCCGAGCCCAATTTTATGGAAACTATTTATTTTTTATTAAACTTTTTAGGTCAAACACAAATCACATTCTCATAACTGTTAGAAGTAATAACCCTTAATCATAATACTAAAAGAAAATATGTTAGATGCACTTGACATTAAATGCATGTCATGCAGTTGCAGCTAAACAATGCTGCAGAATGTTTTGAATATGTTGTACTGTACCAGCCACAGAACGACGTTGATGGCGAGGACGGTGGGGACTCCTCCGAAGGGCAGGCCTTGCAGGACGCTGCTGCGCGAGTGAGAGCGATAACATCTCTCCGCTGTGCTGTTCTCCTCCATCAGTGAGTCCAGGAAACTCCTGACGTCCAGCTCTTCCACAGAACTGCCACCGCCTGCAGGCCAGGACTCAAACGTACCCAACGGGTCGGAGCGCACCGCCATGCCTGTGGCACGAGTCTCAGGAAGCCCTTCAAACTGTCAAAGCATCACTGAGGAGGGACGACAACAAACTATCAAATTAATCAGGTGAAACGTTCAAAAAGATAATAACACTTAATGTACTATAGTGACAAATGATGATGTCAACTACTGGAAAAAATACAAAATTATTCAATCTATTAGTTACTGTTAACTAAAACTTCCAGTGCCTTTGCAACTAAATAATAATAAATTATTATTAATTATCACATCAACATATTAGAATGATTTCTGAAGGATCATGTGACACTGAAGACTGGATAAATGATGCTGAAAATTCAGCTTCGCATCACAGGAATAAATATGTATCAAAATATATTAAAACAGATGTCTAATTAACTGAATTTACAAAATATAAACAATTTAATATTGTTAAATGTAACAATAACAGTGCCCCTATTTTCTGTGTCTTAATATATTAAATTTCTTTCTGGTTTCTGATTTTCATGATTTAATGCAAATGTATTATCAAAAACACTGGTAATCGCACGAATACAAAAAAAAAAAAATCATTTTTAAAATGTAATCAAATTAAATTTAGCAAACAAATTGCTACACAACAGAGGTTTACTGTTTAAATTAAACTGTACTTTAAATTGTATTGCTTTTGAGAATATATTCTACTGAACAATAGTAATATATTTCTGTCACACTTTCTTAAAGTTATTCCTTTTTTTTTTGAAGGGTTGTAGTGAAGATCTTTGTGTTTCTGTGTTGTGAGATGAAGTTCATGTGGAGTGTCTTCATATAGTGAAATGATACACAAATGCAAATGCAAAAAAAAAAAAAAAGGGATTAAAGTTGAAGAAGAAGTGAATTTTATTTTATTTTTTTATAGGCCCTGTTCAATTGTTATGGCTGGATTCTGTGATTTTGTCCACACATTTCTGAGGTGCTCAGGTTTAGCAGTTAAAGCACTGTGCATTAAATGCTGACAACAGTAAAATTCGAACAAACATTTCTAAACCTTTAAACAAACACTGGGGTAGCTCAAAGCACCACTTTCATTCAGTTTAACAGATGTTTCGTTTATCTTTATGAATATTGGCCTCAATTACATTAATAAGAACAAACAAACCCAGCTCTCTAGTCTGTTGATATTACAGATAATGATGTGCCTGGTTACCAAAATAAAAAAACATCTCCCAACTCACACTTTTAGCCTTTACATCAGTCAGCTAATCCCCAGAAAATCACTTTAAGATGTCCATCATCTCAAGTCATGCAGGAACACGTTGACTTTAATAAATCTTATCTTTGAAATATTCTCAGATTAAACATGCTACAACTAGTGCATGTGTTCCTATTACCTATCATCAACACTGTTAAGAGAAAGAGGGAGAGAGAAAGCAGAAGGTAATTTTAGTTATAATGATGATGTCATTTCTTGTTGTGTGTAATGTCAATCAGATGGCCATCTAAAATAAAACCAAAACACACTATCAGAATCAGAATCAGGAAAATTCCACACAACAAAACCTTATTATGTCGGCTTGAGATGATCTAGTACACTCTCAGAAGAAATAGTATAAAAGCTGTCACTGGGACGGTACATTTTCAAAATTTCAAAATTTACCTAAAGTGTCCAAGGTAAATAAAGTCAATGTACACATTAGTTCCTAAAAGGTACAACTGTGTACAGTGTATCTTTTGAAAAGTTAATTTCATTGAGGGTATCAAAACTTTTAAACATCAACTCGAAAAAAGTTGATGTTTAATCTCAAAAAGATTATTTAAAAGGGAATCACCTTTTTTCTCTATTTCATCAAACCGCAGTTTTCGCAAGTTCTCGCAATATAATTTAGCTCCACTGTCATGTAACAAATTGAGAAACTGCTTTGTGCGTTCTTTTGGACTTATTTTTGTTGGCAAATAAGAATGATTTGCGCGCTTCAAGTTTCACCCTGGTTTCACCGCAGGGTTTGCAGATGATGTTCATGTCACGTAATTAAGTCACTTCATAAGGTTCCCATGGCAATATGGGGAAAATGGCGCTTTACTTGTGTGAAGTAAACCAACGCAACATTTTTCAACTTTCTGCTAATATATATATATATATATATATATATATATATATATATATATATATATATATATATATATTTATATATATATATATATATATATACATATATATATACATATATATATAATATATATGTGAGTTTTTTGCAACGAAAATACAGGGATTATGAAATCATGCTTGCTCCGCATATTTTCTTTCTGAAATCGACAATTTATGCGGCAAAAGAGCGGCGTATTTGAAAAAATGCGACCCGCATAAATATGCGGCCTTTGGCTGATTATGCATTAAATCAGGCGATCGCATAATCGCGTTTTTTCTGGAGGGACTGATAAGTAGCAGTGCAATATGGCTGCTGAATACCAGCAGTGCTGATATACAGCCATACTTGTGTGATATTGCACATATAATACAACATAGCACTAATATATTAAAGCTCCAATATGTAGGAATTTTGTAATAAAATATCCGAAAATAACTTGCAGTGTGATATATTTCCTCCAGTTGTGTCCTTACAATATCTCAAAAGTCTCCAAAGATTTTTTATTTCAGTGAAATTCCAATTTTAAATAACTGGCCGTCCCGGAAAAGAAATGTCGCCTCTCAGTGACGCAATGTCCGCTCTATACTTTGTTTCCAGTGTAGACCATGTGATGTTCCACCACACCGGAATATCACATGGTCAAATGCGGAAGTGGTGGTTATGTTATAGCCGCGCGTATGGTTTGGTTGTCATTGTTATGGATCACGATTACTCTTTGGTGAGTATTGAAGTGCCAGTAAAACGTTAAGCGTCCATATTCGGATACACGCAGACTGTGTGACAAACGGAGGAATAAAACCAGGATAAATATCGCCCAGGCGTTTACGAGATGGAGAGAGCTGCGTGAAAATCTTGGACTTGACAGAGACTCTGCTCTTGCGAGTGTATTGATAGACAGGTAAGCAAATCAATTATTTATTTTGTTATTGTACAATTAACGTAATAGTTACAGTAAAGATGGTCCAGGTCTCATCTGGATTTGATAATTCCAGTGAGGATGTATCTGTGTTTCCCTGCAACACACGCAACTGTCAATAATATCACTTATAAACAAAGTTATATTGCTCTTTGTACTAAGGTAAGGATTTTTATCATGTGTGGTGACCGAGATTATGGCAGTACAATTAAATACAATCGGATATGTGTTGTTAAAAATATATTTAGTCATTACTTGCAAATGTTCATTCAAATTTACTTGTAGAACGATTGGTTTGAGGACGTTAAACAACAAGGCATTAACCATAAACACGTAACACTGCACTAATGCACTAACATTAACCCAACAAATCATTTAACAAATAGCTGTAAGTTGTAACGGGATAATATAGTATAACATTTCACGTTCCTTGCAGTTCATTAATTATGATGACATAAAATAATACGATCAGATATACAGGTAATACAAAAACGAATAAATTACCTCATCCGTGATCATGATTCGTTTATCCAATTTAGATATATTGCTATGGTGAAAACGCATTAAAAATCGTCACCTGCTTCATAGCGTCATCAAGCTTTGCACTTTGTTATTGTTGGAAATGCGCCCTCTTGTGGTCAAAAATCACATACTGGAGCTTTAAATCTATTAACATTTTTATATCTTTACATTAAGCTTACAGTTACAGATTAGCTCTTAAAATACAGTGATATTAGCAGTCAAGTATGCAACCAAGTTTACATGATAAAACTTGGTATCTAAATAGGGTCTTACAGTAATCAACCAGTATGTAAGATCTTGTCGATGGATAATAAATAATGCAACATCCCACATAATTCACTTCTTTTGCTGTCAGCACAAACAAATAACCAATAGCACCCAAGGTCGCTGCACTGTCTCAGACAAAGAATTTGATTTACAGTCTGACTCTCATCCTCTGGCCATGGGTTAGGATGAAATAAAATAAAAATTATATCACGGGTTAAGAAATAACTATTATGACAAGTAAGCAATTTCTTTCTCTAAACGTGCATACACAGATTTTATACTTTAAAGTCCTAATGCTGTACATAAACAACATGATGTCCTATTAAAATACATGATAACATTATTTATGTCATATCATATTCCTCAAAATGAAGTATTATCTCGTTTTGATAGGTGCTTGTTTTGTAGTTTACTTGAAAAGACTATGAGTAAAAGAAGAAACACATTAGCATCTTCAGTCCCATGGCTGTGGGGGTGAGCAGCTGGAGATGCAAAGAGCCAAAGCCACCTGAGTGCCTGATGAAACGCTGAAAAAATGACACAAAGACACCTCTCATGTAGCAGAGAATCATTGGGTGTAAACCCAACAAGAGCTTCCTGCCAAGTGTCCAGTACAAACAAACCCTACAATGCTGCTCAAGCTCAGTGCAGTGCAAAGGAAATCAAGGATCTGCTTTACACTAAATAACTCATCATATGCTGACATTTGAAAATAGCAAAATAAAAATCTCAATCATAAATTAATATCAATGTATCAAGATCACTATCTGGAAACATTTGCGATGAAAAGTGTTTTCTAGGATTGTAAAATACATACAGTGTATATGATTCATACTGAAGTCTAATTTAATACTGTATACTAATAATAAAAAATATATATATATGAGAAATATTATATATATTTACATATATCTCAGCTTTTATTAATAATTTCTGAAAGATCACGTGAAACTGAAGACTGGAGTAACGATGCTAATAAAAATGCATCTTTGCATCACAGGAATAAATAATATTTAAAATATATTAAAATTGAAAACTATTATTTAAAAGTTCAATAATATTTCACAATATTAAATATACTGGCATACATTCTTTTTTTGATTTTTTAAGAAAATAATTTATTTTGCTCATGTACACAAATGTCTGTCAATTACTGAACTGACAAGTAATGAAGAACTAAAAATAATATCACAACACCATGCAACCAGAATCATATGATGCTATTCTCTTCTTTGTTGGACATTTGGACCACATACATGAATATATGATGCCTTTGGGGCTAGAATTAAATATTTGATTGCCCTAAATCTAAACCACATGAATCAACCACAGTATTTGTCCACACAGTAAAACCATTTGTCAACTCAAATCCCATTACTTGCTTGAGCAAGCACATGATTTTGGATTATGTATGAAAAAAGGAGAAAGACCTGATACAGCAAAAGGCAAGACATAAATTACATTGTGAGCTCTAATCGACTTATTAAATGAAACTTGACAAATCACAAGGATAAAGATCAAAATGTTATGCCCCCATGAAAATAACAATTACCTTTAATAATACAATATCAGAGTCTAATGTCTCTAGCGGAGAGATCAGTGATTCAAGCTTCAACATGCTTTTATTCTCACAGTACTTCTTGTTTGTGTTAGGCTTGCATCTTTTACTCTGAATGTAGGTTAGATTTCTGTTTCCTCCAAATCAGCTCTCAGATCCTGAGTGCTCCTGAATACAAATGAGTCACAGTGTCACATTCTTTTTGCATTCACTCAGTGTGTTTTGGAAGTAATCTTGCTTCCTAAACAGAGAGGTACAGGCTACTGCTGTAACAGATTTTTTGTGGTTCCCTTTCAAGGGAACTTCTAACTGCGTCCACTAGGGGTCGCTATAGGGAACACCTCGTCATGACCCATGTCTTAAGCATATATTGAAAAAAAAACAACGAGTTGGCGACAGCCTCTTACGTCACTACAGGCGCGACTATAAATCGGCACTGGGAGCGCATGTCATTCTCTTCTTCGTCTTCACTGACTGTTCTGTTCTGGTAAGAGTGATCTTTTTCTGTCTATCATGGCGACTACTAGCAAGCGTTTAGACAATGTGTCTCAATCCTCCTGCCCTGCGTATGTAGAGCTGTTGGAGTTTATGGATCCCAACAAGCGTTATCTTTCTGACCATAGACCTCCAGCTCAGGAGAGCCTTCGAATGGTTTCAACATAAGGGTTGTGCCAACATCGAGGCAATGTGCAAAAGCGGCTATGAGAAAAATTCCCCCTGTAGAAAGAGCTTTCTTTCTGTGGGGGAGACCCCGTCTCTTAATCTCCCTCCTTGCCATCTAAGCCCTTCAAGAAATACATCTTGCTTAAATGGCAAGGCACATGCAGAAGCAGGTCAGGCTGTGGCTTCATTACACATGATGGTGGTGCTTCAAGCATATCAGACTGATCTGCTAAGAGACCTGGATAGAGGCAAGGGCCTTTCTCCTGGTCAGGTAGCCGAAATGCACTGAACACTGCACCAAGCGGGCTGCCTCTGCCAGGGGCAGGACTATGGCTCTCATGGTGGTAGCAGAGAGACATCTGTGGATGAACCTGGCAGACATCGGGAAGAAAGAAAAAGCTTTCTTCTCGATGTTCAGGTTTTGCCTTCTGAACTTTTTGTTATTTCCATTGAGATGGTAATCAAGAAGTTCAGGGAGACAAAGGCGCGCTCCGCTGCTTTCAGATTATTCATTCCAAGAAGGTCCATGTCTGAGCCCAAACAACATAGGGGTAATGGTCCATCTCGAAGCATCAAGCGGGAAGTAGAGGTGGCAGTTAAGGAAGTGTTCTTGTATATGCTGCCTCAGGTGATCCCTTTGATCCTTTGAGGAACCCTTTGATCCCCTGGTGATGGTGGAGTCGTTTAACGCGTATCCAGAGGGTTAAAGGAATCTTTCTTAATTTCAAGCCTTCAGCTCTACACCGGGCTGAGGCCCTAACAATTAAGCTCAGTATGTAGCTTAGGCCTTCGGCCGTAATAGGTACTGTCACAGACAGTTGTCTAAACGTCCCAGGGGCAACTCACATGAAAATGTTAGAGTTGGTACTTAGTGTTTGCCATGATTCTGGCCTGCACTCCCCTCAGCATGGCGGCATGGGTATACTGTTCCCCATAGCGACCCCTAGAGGTCGCAGTTTGAAGTTCCCTTGAAAGGGAACATCTCAGGTTATGAATGTAACCATGGTTCCCTGAGTAGGGAACAAGACACTGCATCCTTCAGACGAACAAGTGAATGACGTGTTCTCCCGGTGCCTGTTAATAGTCGCACCGGTAGTGACGTCAGAGGCTGTCGCTAGCCAACTCATTGGTGTTTTTTCAATGTATGCTTCAGACACTCCCCATAGCAACCCCTAGAGGACGCAGTGTCTCGTTCCCTACTCAGGGGGGACCATGGTTACATTCGTAACCTGAGACGTTTTCATTCAAGGAAAAAAAAAATACAAATAGCTTTAAAAGCAATTTCTAAAATAAACAGTATGAAATAATCTAGTAATTTAGGGATGTAATATTTAACATTCAAAAATCCATAGCTTATCTATAGCTTATTCAAAATTGCAAATAAGTGAGTAACCACTATTTTCTGTTTCAAACGTAGACATAGTATCTTTAGGTTATAATAACATTGAAAATTATAAACATTATAAAAAAATAGGGGTGAAATGGCTTATGCTCTAAAGTTAAACTACAGTGAGCACTTTTAAATAAGGCCTACTACAAGGTTACAGTTAAATACAAAAAATGTAATTACTATTTATTTTTAAATATAACAAGCAAAACTCAACTTCAAAAATAAGGCCTGTATTCCTGTCTTGTGTTGTGTTTTCCTCCCCCAAGTGCTTCATGTTCATTTTAAGCCCATGTTTGATCTCAGGTGTGTTTCCCTAATTACACCATGTATTTAATTCAATTAAAAAAAATTGTGTTTAATGCATTTTGGAACAAAACTCCTCATATACAGGGGCGTCATTAGTTGACGTGGGGCCCCAGTATGAGGAGCATTCGCGATCATGTTACTGAGGAGAGGGTTCATCTTCGGTCCATTTGCCACAGCCCCGGTGCGATCGCACAAGTTGCACCCCCATAAGGACAGCCCTGTTTATATATTTATGTTTGTGTGCTATTAATATGTATTATTAAATATATATATTGAATATTAATTAGAGGTCGACTGATAGTGGATTTTGCCGATACCTACAGCTAGGTTGGACCACACTGGCCGATACGGATTAATTAACTGATAGTTCTTCAAATGCATACTGAACAAAAAACGAAAATAGTGCTTTATTTAAAAAAAAACAAAAACAAAACAGTACTCAATCATACTAGAAGTATAAGTAATAATAAAAGTAATAATAATATTAATAGTAAATGTTTAAATTACCACAAAATTTGTTTTATTTTTTCCTAAATTCTGCTTTATTTTTCTCCAAAATGTGTTATTTCAGTTAGAATTTTGTTTTTCACTTTAAATATTTCTCCACTCTGTTTTAATAGTTAAACTTTATTAATCAAAAAGAAAGTCTAATTAAAACAATTAAACTTATACATATTTACATAAATGTAATAAAATGTAATAAATAAATAAATTTATTACATGTTTAGGACCCTAGGAAATGTTTTATTTTTCTTACCATATTTTTATTGTTAACAAATTCTGTGTTTTAGCATGTCTAATTATATGATTGCATAGAACAACTTAATTTATTCATTTTCTTCTTAAAGAAGTCTTATGTTTTTTTTCCCTCAAAAATTCATTGTTGTGTATAAATTTTTTCTGGTTATCCAAATCAAGGCATGAAACATTCATTTCATTTATCTTTTAATTACTGAAAATTAAGCAAACTTCTTTTTGGCAAAAAATGCTCAATATACAATTTTTTATGTACATTAACAATGATTTGGGGCAAATATAATGTAATTTAACTGGAAAAACTATGTGAATGGCACTCTGTGGCAGGATTTTCTGTCAGCTGCATTTAAATCAGGGTCTGAAGTTTCTCTCTCTGTTCAGTGTGCAGCATCACGTGTGTAAACAAATAGCACATGCAGTCAATGATTTCAACCAAGCTCTGGCACTGTATAATGAAACAGACCCTTTTCAGCCGCTCCAGCAATGGACTCAAACCCGGAAAAGAACCGCCATGGGATTTTTGCCGATAACTTTGTTCCAGCAAGCAAAACCGATACATCAGTCGACCTCTAATATTTATGCTTAAAGGGATAGTTCACCCAAAAATCTAAATTATGACATTAATAACTCACCCTCATGTTGTTCCAAACCAGTAAGACCTCCATTTATCTTTGGAACACAGTTTAAGATATTTTAGATTTGGTCCGAGAGCTCTCAGTCCCTACATTGAAACTGTGTGTACGTCTACTGTCCATGTCCAGAAAGGTAAGAAAAACATCATCAAAGTAGTCCATGTGACATCAGAGGGTCAGTTAGAATTTTTTGAAGCATCAAAAATACATTTTGGTCCAAAAATAGCAAAAACTATGACTTTATTCAGCATTGTCTTCTCTTCAGTGTCTGTTGTAAGACAGTTCAAAACAAAGCAGTTTGTGATATCCGGTTCGCGAATGAATAATTCGATCTAACTGGATCTTTTTGAACCAGTTCACCAAATTGAACTGAATCATTTTAAACGATTTGCGTCTCAAATACGCATTATAAGATTATAAGATGTTAACTTTTTTAATGTGGCTGACACTCCCTCTGAGTTCAAACAAACCAATATCCCAGAGTAATTCATGCACTCAAACAGTACATTGACTGAACTGCTGTGAAAAGAGAACTGAAGATGAACCCCGAGCCGAGCCAGATAACGAACAATAGAATGACTCGTTCTCGAGTCAAGAACCGGTTGCATCGGTTTTCGTATCACCAGTAGTTCTTTCTGACAGTTCGATTCAATAAACCGGTTGAAGAAAACGGTTCACCGGTTCTTTTGCGCTCGACGTAATGGCGTCATTGGCGATGATTGCAAGCCTTCGGTTTCCCCGCGCTCATAAGACTAGCACAGAATCAGTTCAGAATCAATCACCAAAAGAATGAGTTCAGTTCAGATGCTCTGTGTGTCACATTTTTAGATTAAAAAAAATTCAACACTGATTTACTGAAAATCCCTGCTAGGCTGGAAATATTGCATTACTTTGTAATTTTTGCTCTCATACTTCAGATGGGAATCCCTTGGCTTTATGCGCTGTGACTGAATGGATAGATTAGCCATAGAATATCCAGGGAGCATCCTACCAAGATGAAAGAAGCCCTCTTCTAGACTCCCCCCCATCCATAACCCACATCTCTCGGTCTGTAATCCAGAGCCCACAGTCCTGGAGCAGACTTGGTGATGTAATGAATCTGCCACATGACAAAGCCTTGCTGGAATTAAATATGCTAATTTAATCAAAACAACCTTATAACAGCTGCTGTTATGCAATGAGGAATAATTATAGTTTTCTTAGGGTCTCTAAGGTGTTCTAAGTGTTTGTAGCATGTTGCTAAGTGGTTGCTAGAGTTTTCTGGGTGGTTGCTAGGTGCTTACTGGTGGCTTATACTCTGAACTTGCTTTTGTTAAGCATCAATGTTTAAAGCCATGTTACAATAAATAAATTCAATTCAAAGTTTGAAATTAAAGTTTTTTAAGGATCTTCCTCACAATATAAATATGAATCAATAACATATATCACAAATCAACACAAATACACTGGTTGACAAAACATTTAGGTTGGATGATTGTAGTTTAAAAATATGTCTTAAAAAAAAACTATTTAGACATCATATGAAAGCTGAATATATTTGTTGTTAGGACTAGACAATATTTGGCCGAGATACAACTATTGAAAATCTGGAATCAAAATATCAAGAAAACACTTTTGAAAAAAATGAATTCTTAGAAATGCATATTACTAATCAAAAATTTAATTTTGATATATTTATGGTAGGAAATTTACAAAATATCTTCATGGAACATGATCTTTACTTAATATCCTAATGATTTTTGGCATCAAAGAAAAATCGATAATTTTGACCCATTTGTTTTTGTGGCTATTGCTAAAAATATACCTTAGTGACTTAAGACTGGTTTTGTGGTCCAAGGTCACATATGGTTAATTTAAAATATGTACATCTTTTTTTACCATGTGTAATGGACTTTCTGCTTGCAACACTCCTAAGGTGAATTCAACAATTCTTGTACACGCGACTCAAAATACATATACTGTACCTATGTTTATGGGTTCTTGCATTCATCTAAATTTGAATTCTCAGTTGTTTGAGCATTGAAATACAATGAAGTCCACTTTGGAGGACACTATTATAACGCACCATAAAACTTATGTTTGGCTTTTTTTTTTTTAAATACCCCTAGGGTCTTTAAAGGTCCTATGACATGAAAATTTCACTTTTTTAAGATTAATATGAGTTCCCCTAGCCTGTATATGGTCCCCAAGTTTCTAGAAATTTGAATCGGTGTAAATTGAGATTTTTCTCTTTCTCTGCCTTTGAGAAAATGGAAGCTCAAACGGGCTGATCTTGAATCTCCTCGTTGTGACGTTGCAACGAGAATTGTTACCTCCCCTTTCTCTGCTTTGCCTGCCCAAATATTTACATATAATTCAGTCGCAATGTCAGCACAGGCGTTTCAAACAGACTTTTATGATATGGATTCGACAGCACCGCCACAAACAGTGAGTAAGAGTGTTCATTAATGCCTGATCTGTGATCAGTGATTTCTGATGTGTAGCTAATCATTCAAGTTCACACAGACTTTCTTTCTAAATCGTTTAATACTGTTTATGCATCAGTGAATCAAGCCAGTGACTAAACGATCAACTTCACGTTGTTTCTCTTAGTAGCATGAAACAAATCTGTTATTTAAATTGTGATTTAACTACAGAGAGCAATCAAAGAACGCTCGCTTTTTTCGGAGCTGTTACACATCGCGAGTATATCTGCACACTTGCCCAAACTGCCGTTACAATGAATGACGCTGTTATGCTGCACAACGGAGCTCTTACTGTATTCATGTGTTTGCTGTTAGCTGTGGTGAAAGCATTTTGTGAGATAACGTGTTGCAATAATGACGAGATCACTGCATCTACGCGATCAACAGACTCTGTCTACTCAATGGGATGGGAAAAGATCGAAAAAATAATTATATAATCAACACTTCCACGATTCGTTAATCTCGACAGCTGTAATAGTAAAAAAAAAAAAATATATATATATATATATATATATATATATATATATATATATTTGAGAGGGGTTCCACATGAACGCATTTCGAATGCAAAGATGTCAGCCAATCACAACAGTGGTGGTTTACTCAGAGTCTCACAGCAGACACGCTCCTTCAAACAGAGCATTCAAGCCAGAGGGCTAATATCAGGATCTAAAAAATTTTAAATGTAAAAATCATACTAACAATATAAGTACACCTAAGGAAACATTAAAAAGCATTTAAAGAAAAGGAAATAATCCATGTCATGGGACCTTTAAGCAATAATACCAGGACCATTTCTAGGCATAGATGAACTAGGAATCTTATCTGTTAAGTTTGGTCCTTTGAGTCCAGTTTCATTACTTGTGTTTATGCTGCCTTCACATGCTACTGGAAATTTCCTGTTTCCTATTTCTAAAGTTGTAATTATGAGTTTGTCGCGTTCAAATGCTTTGTTGTTGGAATAAACAGGAATCAAGGAGGACGTCTCATTCATGAGTTCATTTTTGCCCATTAATTTTAGAAATCCTACAATTAAATTGAAACTGTATAGGAAATCCTTTGTAAATATCCAGTGACTAAATACATAGGCATTTCACTCGGCGGCCATCTCTGAAACAACAAGAACAGCTCCTATCTCTATGAATGGGGAAATTTCTAATTCTCCAAAACAGTTTTTCTGCAAAACTGCCAAGCTTATGATTAAATTTCCTATTTTAAATCACCAGTGAAACAACAACTGTCTCATAAATGTTGTTTCTTTTGCTGAAATAGCATAAAAAAAGCTTATTATTCAGGCTAGACCAGCCAGTGCGCGTGCACACTCCACACATCTTAGAATGCTGACTGTTTTTATAGTAATCGGGACTTCTAACGGCAGCTACAGTGACGCGCTGACTTTACCGATTAGCAATTGGCTCTTTAACTCAGAAGGCGGGGCTTCTTTTATATTTGAGTAACCATATTGAGCTTAGCATTTTTCCCTATTCAAAACTATATAAGTGACACGTCTTTGGTATTCCCTGGTCTTTGCTAAATATCAATATTTTTAAGAAAATAGGCCTACCAATATTTATTTTTGGATATTATTAGCCTAAATAAGCTGACAAAATACACAATCACTATATCTGTTAAACATTATGCAAGCTTGCTAACTTTTACTTTGTGACTTACGAAAATGAACCAAAAAACTAAACACTGTTACTATAGTTAAACCATGGTAACCACAAATTAACCATGGTTTGCTACACTAACTAAACATAGTTTAACCATGATATCTGTACAACTGTGGTTTTACAAATGGTTATCAATATGCCAAAAAACATGGTTACTACACTTTTACTGTAATAAAACCATGGTTAATTTTTTGTTGGCGTCCGCTTGAAACATTTCTGTAGTGGTCTGTGCTACTTGTAAAGCTTTTCTGTATTTGATTTTGTTGTGAATATTTGCAGTGCATTTCTGTATTTGCAGCATGTGTCGTCAAACTGTTGAAGATGTTTTCCTAATTGGCTGGTGCTTTTCTGTTTGTATGTGTTTTTTTTAGGCCTGGGACACACTTAACCTATTTTAAAACAATGGGTGACCACAGACATTAAGACAGTTTCGACCAATTTTTATAATTGCTCTGAATGTGCACACTAAATGATTCAACCAGTCCGCGAGACCATACACTTGTTGATTGTAGGAACCATTTTACAGTGACACGAGATCTCATGGACATTCGTGAGATCAAACATGACTAGAGAAGACAAACACATGGAGGACATTTGTCGTTGTCAACTATCTCTCCTGCTGCTTGTTACTGTATATTGAACAGTGAAAAATAAAATAGAAAAAAAAGAGTTGAAAGAGTTAAAAGTTCAACTTTTTTTATTTTGTATTATTGATATTCTCCAAATAATTCTAGACTGATTTGGTTTCAATATAAAACCAAGGGCTAGTTCGCATAAGTAGGTTTTTCAAAAAAATCCAAAAATACCCAATTATTTCATCAGGTCATGATCAAATCTGATCACATCCGTTTTGTCAGTTGTGATTCAAGTATTCCAATGACATAAGACACTTGAACCAGCGACTAACAGTTTAGGAGTTATGAGTGATTTTTTACTTTTGATTGTTGCAGCGCCCCCGTCAGGCCAATTTGGATGAACCATGGTGATGTTGTTCATGTCATCCCTCCATGTTTCAAGTCTCCATGACTTACAGTTTGGTCAGCCCAATCAGTTTTATGTGGAGGTTGCTGATCCTTGGCCATTCTAACAAATACAATAGGATTTCAGCACTTGTAATAGCTGCTATTGTACTGTTTTATAAAAGCTTATACTCATCACGAGGGACTTGAAAGATGTCTGTGTGTTTTTGGAGGGACATACAGCACTATACGTTTGAACCCCTAATCAACAGTACTAAAGGTATGTTTCTCTCTTCTGTCATGTTTGAAATATATGCCCACCCCAGATCAGAAACTCTGAGCATTGAAATTATCTCTGAGTTTCATATTTGTAAATACGAGAGAGAGTCTGTACATGTCCAATTTCGATTAATGATAATTCTGATAGCACATGAAGCCAGCTGTGTCCTCGGTTGCCTTGGTTACTGATTTCTTAATTGATTAGTCTCACCTGTTCCTTGCTTTATAAAAGCCTCTGAATAACAGCATAAGAAATATAGATTTTTTGTTTCCAATGTCAGAAAACTGTTGATCATAAATACAAATCTTTAATGAAGAAAATATGGTAATTATGTATAATTTAAATAAAGGCAACGTTTGAAAAATAATGATATAGAAGAATTTTACTTAGGTTGCCAAAACGGCCCTGAATAACTACGCTATTTATGGTTTCCCATCATCCTATGCTGTTATCTTTTTGAGTGATGCACATTTACGTATATAGATTGTCTTCTTCCATAAACTGTGCAGTGTTAATATTTCAGTATGTTCTATTAAGATCTATTCTGCAAAATGAATAAATGTAAATGTATTCTTGACAGAAAGGATGTGACTCATAAATGCAGTAATGTGACATCTAAGCAGCAATCTGGCTTAATACTTACTTTCTTTCACACACACACATGCACACAAGCTGTATCAGCCAAGCAAATATTAAAGGTAAATGATGGCATTGTTATGATGATGCAATTCTTTCTTCTATCCCATCTTAAATTTAAATAACTGTATGTAAGCCATTCATAGGTTGATTCCCTTGACAACTGTAAACAGTAGCTCTGTGCCAATCAAAACTTTTCATTGAGAATCCCAGAAGAAGTGGCGTGCCTATTTTATTTATTTATTTATTATTAACAATAGCAAATATGAGGAGTGTTCTAGAAACCAGTATGAAAATTATTAATTTGAATCACTTTGGGAACTGTTTATTTCCTACTGAAACTATAAACTAAAACTCCTACTAAAGAGCTGCTGGAAGCTAAACCAATCAAAATTTTAAAAAGAAAATTGCGACTTTTTTTTCTCAGAATTGCGCGATATAAACTCACTATTGTGAGTTATAAAGAGTTAAAAAATACTCCCTGCCTGGAAACATCAAATTCTCCAAGCCTTACAACACGCTTACGATTATATTTTGAAATCCCTTATAAAATCTGACAACAGTTGTCTCATGAATGTTGTTTCTTATACTCAGATAGCATTATAAATGTTAGTTTTCAGGCTAGATCACCCAATGTGCATGTGCAGTCCTAAGCACGCATCTCAGAACACTGTTTTTATAGAGCAACCAGAGCTTCTAATGACGTCTGCAGTGATGCAATGACTTAAGCAATTAACGATTGGCTCTTTCATTCAGAAGGCGGGACTATTCCACCATATAACGCGCTGCACTTTCTCCCATTCTTTCGTAATAGGACTTTTTATATCTAAAGTCTTTGACCTTCCAGGAGCAGGATACCGCTGACATAAGCTTCTAACAAATCAGCACCTGCGGTTTGTTTTCACCTATAAATCCAGCCAAAATGAACATTGGGTTTCATCAATGGTTTTAGAGCCATAATCTCTTTCATATTTATTTTTACAACTACAGCTTTAATAAGCAACCTTTGAGGTATGTTAACTGGCCCAGACGCTGGTCATTCATAAATCACAGTCAGACATCCTAACCTCTCTCTGATACCAAGGACACCACTATTTCTTACTCACAACACACACACACACACACACACACACATACTGTTACACTGTGTGAAGGCCTCAGGTGCCAGCCTCAATCTTTCTGTGTACGTGTGTGGGAGTATGAACGAGACAATATTACACCAAAGATAATATTAGAAACAAACCCGTATGTGGTCCTTACGCAACAAATCTCGCAGATGATGACAAAGTACTGACAAACAACAAGGCCAGAAACTGTCTACGTGCCAGCTGTTGGCTGTCATGATGCAAAAGGGATTCTATGGAAGACGGGAAGCTCCTTCTGATCTTACCATATCCAACCACTACATTTGTGAACTTTCTACAGCTCACTCTCCAGCCTCTGTGGCTCTTGGTGGACTGCAGCGGGATATATCAACTTTCAACCTCAGCCAAGTGCACCATTAAATATTCATGCCTGTGCTGCGTAGCGATGGCAAATACACATTTTACTGAGGATTATTTGTTGTGTGTTCTCACGTCTCAGGAATGTATTACAAGCTTTTGATCACTGAACCACTGGAGAGAACGCAGCAGTTTTGGAAAATGACTACGCAGCATGTCTCCAAACTCTGAGAAAGCACATTATGAATTAAAATAGGGTTGTTTAAAGTCTCTAATGATGTAGTCACACCTGCAGGATAAATGAATGGTTTCAGCACAATTCCTAACAGCTTTTGTTTCCGATGAGGTATTCGTTTGTGAACGTCTACTCACATGTGCCTCTTCCCTCACATTGTAAATATGCTTATGATTCATATTTGTACCTGATGTGGAATGAAGTCCAGAATTTGAGATGGTAGTTCCATGCTGTTTAGACCATTAATAAGATGCTTAATCACGGAAGTAAATGCTTTTACTCATTTAAAACACATTATAGATTTTACTGGGCTATTTTAAAGTTAGTTGATGTATGATGTTTTATAAATTGCTATTACAGTTTCTCCTAAATTATAATTATGTAGTAATTATTATCGTCTAATTATACTATCTTGACAACCATCATAAACATATTACTGTTTATATGTTATGTAAGCTTTATGGAAATAGCAGAAATGCATATTTTTGGATTGGTTTTTCCAACCAATATTAAAACTTGATGAAACTTTAATGGGCTTGGTTTAAATACGTCGCATGTTAATATGAACATTACAAATATAGTATTTGTTGATCAAGTAGAAACCATACAAGCATCAAACGTAACTGGAACATGAAATTAAAGCACAGGAAGGAGACTTTTAGAGATTCACTACACGCTACTGTGCATAAGAGTCTCAAAGTTTTATAGCAAGGTGTCAATAATATTTCTACTTTAGTAAGATTAGTAAGTACTAGGAGCCGAAAGAAGCATCAGCCAAGAGCAGGTGTTCGTTCTGATGATTTATTCATGATCCAATTATGAGCTTCAACCAACATTATGTCACAAGTGCAGTGACATTTCAACTTGCTTTATACAGTCAGTTTGGTAATCATGCATCGCTGAGTATCATTCAAAGATGCTCCATTTATATGTAAAGCAGATGAAAAATCTGACTGGTGACTAGAAAACTGGTGCCATAACCGTGTCTTTATAGTCAGATGGCATTTGATGAAGATCTCTCACTCGTTGGGAGAACCATTCATCTACAGATTACTTCTTTCCGAAAGTGCAACGAGTCTTGCAAATGCCACAGAGGCTTAACATCTTATTTAAGCTTGACTGAGAACAAAAATGCATAACCGGTGAGGAGGTTGTTTTCCTGTTTAATCAATACTAGCATAGTTGTTTGCCAGTGTGTGATGTGTTTTGTATTCTGGTGTGCAGGTTTGTTTCAACCTTTTTCCTTATTTGCCTTTTCATTGATTCATTTTTTTTACATTTGGAATGGGATAGATGTCCTGTTGTTGTCGTGGCACAGAAACTGATCTGATAAAAGATGATTTTGTTTTTGCTGTGTCACACCAAATGGAATAAAGCTGCAAAACCATGTTGGCTAACTGGCTTAACTGGCAACAGCCTGCTGGTCCATTAGCACTTTGGTCAAACAGCTTTTTCATCTTATGTTTGCTGGTATCAAGCATGGATCTGGTTTGTCCTTTTAGATTAGCAGATTTGTATCCAAGGATGCAGGTGGGTGGTACATGGCAAAGAAGACCTTGTTGTATTTAAGTAGACTAAGAAAAGCCAGTGTTAGCATACATTAGTCAAGTCTGAACAGAGCACAAATGTCACTCTTCACCACACTAAACCCTAAAATTCTGCAGAAGCAAACTCGAATAAAGTAAAAAATCGAATCCTTTCTAAATGGCAGCATTAAGCAGTCACATATTTCCCCCTGCTCATATTGCTCAAAAACACATAAAATAACACTCAGCTGTCTACTTTGATTCATCCCCTTTAGACTTACACAAAGCATGCTGGGTACTGAAAAACCTCTTGATAACACAATGTTACAATATGTTATTATTCATCCATGAATCCTTTATGGTTGCACGGATGCAGTTGAAATGAACAAAATGTAAATAAAAAAGAAAAAAAATTACATAAATAAATACGTACACGAATACACAAATGGATAAATGTAGACTATTTTAGAAACATTAAAAGATTTTGTGCATTTTAACATCATTTTCATAACAATTAACAGATATCCTCCAACAAATTTTCATTCTCGTTTGGATGGTTTATTGCATTTGGTCATTTTATTTAGGTATTTTTAATGCATATCTTTTAATCAGTTATTGTTCTCAGTAGATTTTCATGAATCTAATTCAGTGTTTTTGTTACTGTATCTCTTTTTTATTTTTTTATTTATTTATTTATTTTTTTACAGTGGTTTAAATTAAAGGAGGTACACAACAATACTACCCTATGTTTAAATCTAATACATTTCTGCAGCTTGGGTGAATTCTGGTTGATTGGGTCACTTCCTAGTTATTTCATTTGCAAAACTGACCTGAATTTACCTACATAAACCACTTTTAATTGTATTAAAATGTAAATAATTATTATATATAAAAATGGTTATATAATATAAAATTATATTTAAAAAAATAGATTACAATCATTTAAAATACTACTTTTTTTATCACTTTGCATAATGATTTTTTTGGATTTTGTGTTGATATGACCAGAGTTTCATCCTCTACCTGTTAAAGTAATGTTTGATTCTCAGAGGGATGATTAGAGACTACGTTTCTAATTGTGAAAGTTGTCATGATTATCTGCTTGAGCATCATCACAGCTTCTTGGCAACAGCGTGGAGAAATCTATCCGCCCACATCCTCTGATTTGTAACGCGCAGCTTTGACTTATTCCCCATTCAATACATTATCCAGACATTAAACTCCCTGCCGTCAGCATGTGAGGACTAATACAGCCATTATCAGGAGGAGCAGAGCAGCCATAACTTTAAAAAGATAATATTAGGATGTCACAATGAATGCACAGCGTGCGCACTCCCGTGGCACAATAAAACAGCGGGGCTCCTGGAGATGTTGTTCATGAGACGGTAAACAAACAAGCCAAAGCAAACCATTCTGATGCCATCAATATGCCCATAGTATTTCCAGACACTTCGAGCAGTTCAATTATTTAAAGATCACCCCTCCTCTGTGTTTAGCACCCAAGCATAGGTCTCTGCTGCAATAGCGTGTTAAACTGTCAAAGCGCCTACTTTTAAAAGCAGTTGAAGTTCATAATAAACCACTGAGCTGTTTTTGTAATCGTTACTTGTACGATATAATTATGAATAGTTCATCAGAAGCGAGGTGAATATAACAATAATGCGGCTTACCTTTGAAACACCTCCTGTGGTTTATGTCCGGTTAGATGCTTCTGTCTGTCTGCATCAGCACCAGCGCACACGGGGAGCGCCCATCCGCCCAGGGACCGTGTGGAAAGAGACAAGCCGCCGACAAACACGAAAACGAAAAAGTTTCATTGTATGTTTCTGATTATTACAGATACCCGCTTGTGGGCACGCCCCGCGTCATGGAATGCTGCCTTTGTCTTAAGGGGTGATTTTATATGTATAAAACGCTGCAAAATTAAAAATTAAATCAACGTATTTGATAAAAATAAGCGTTGATTTGCACAGCCATCTGCTGGTGAAAGTTGTAAGTGCGTGTAATCCGTCTTTATTAATGCACATTGTGTGGAAAACAGTATGATTCAGCGGCACACGTGTACAGTATGGATATAAAATCACATAGCCATACATAATAATGAATGGACACACAAACATATCCATATAAGAAGTGTAGATATATATAGGCTTTTTCTTATTTCTAGTGGAGCTGGATGCTGTATCCACACCAACAGGCGGTGCTAAACCACTGAGACACATCGCGAACAGATGCGCTCAGTATTTCGAAATTAAAACTGATTTGCTTTTTGAGTGAATTATTTGTGGTTTATCTCCTAGCACCGTGAGCGAGGGATGCGCCTCTGTGCGGAGACAGCGGCTCTTTTGGTCTAACGTCAGGTAATAACCCAGCAATGTCCTCATCCGGTTCAACAATAAGCCTCTGTTTCAAACAGATATGATGCTTTCCTCAATCTATTCATCTGGTGTTACTGTATTTCAGAATTTAAGGTTTAAAATGTATTAGACCTCTGTGATTTTTTAGGGTAGGGGTATATACTGAAATGCACTACGAAAAACACTACGGTTCATCTCATTTTTTTCTCTCACTCCATTGTCTGCAAACATGATGCATCGTAGCGTCATTATTACTAATAAAAATGCCATTTATATTTAAATCCTAAAGGATGACAGTTCTGTTCTGTGTAACAATTGGTGGAAAGTTCTGTATAAAACTGTTTCTAAGCGATAGGGTTATGTTTTTTGATTGAAGTAGGTATGAATACACACACGCATAGGCCTATATATACTGTATGTGTGTGTGTGTGTGTGTGTGTGTGTGTGTGTGTGTGTGTGTGTGTGTGTGTGTGTGTGTGTCAGTGGTGAGTGCTGTGTTCTGAAATAAAGAGGCAAAATCGTTTTTTTTTTCAGATGTAAATTCCAGTCCAGTCATATGTTCTCTGTTAAATAAACATTACTTTCACTTCCAGAAAAAAAATAATAATTATGTAATAAATATTCTGTTTATTAAAGCCAAGTACGAATATCACCAAGTTATTGTTTTCAAGCATTTTACATCTATTCCAAAACAATCTTTAATAGTTAACATTTTTTTTTAATTATTCAGTTCATTAGTCATCAAAGCTTGGTAAATATTGTTCACAGATACTGATATTTAATTACAGTTTCACCAAGCTGATTACTAACTAAAAACTCCCACAGATCATGTTTTCAGACCATTTCAAGTCTTATTTTGACGTAACAAAGTGGTTATATCTAAATATTTGAATTGTTTACTCACTTTTTTTAATGAGTCTTTCCATTCTATTGTTCATTCAGACTGATTTACAAACGTGGAACACACAAGAGGCGGGAATTATCACATGTACCAATCACAGCCAACCATAACCAGTCAGTTTACAGTATGTCAATAACTTTCATCATTTTCGTTCAAGAAGTGTTATTTTTCATAGTGATAAACTGCTGATGCTAAAGTGTATGACTTTATTATCTTCAGTTAAATATATTTTCTGAATTAAGACTTTTTTTTATTAATCTAACACAGGCATGTTGTTCATGATGGTAAAACTCAGACTACTCAATGCGATTGCACCTGCATACTTCTACGCTGCGACCGTGGTCACATTCACCCTTCACTTCCTCCTCTTCATGCCCACTGTTTTCCGAAGTCCAGATGTGGCTCTGAATCCCACCATGCTGGTCCACATTGCCGTTTTTCTCTTCCTAATGGGGAACGCTCTGGGTAATTACATGATGACTATATGGTACCCATCTGAGAGTGCCAACGAGACAGCAATTCCAGTCTGTTCCCCCGACTGCCCGGACCGAATTGACGCCCACTACCTCCTGAATGGACGCCACTTCTGCAAAGTGTGTAAGAAAGTGATTCTAAAACGGGACCACCACTGCTTTTTCACAGGAAACTGTATTGGGAATAGGAACATGCGCTACTTTATCATGTTCAGCATCTATACGTCCTGCTGTTGTCTGTATTCGTTGGTAATTGGGGTGGCGTATCTTACCATGGAATACTCCATTTCCTTTGAGAACCCACTGACGTTCCTCACGCTCCTACCGCTCTCGACAGGTTACTTCTTCCTTGGTAAGTTTGATTCAGTCTTTCTTGAGGATTTCCTGCTGCAGATATTCCTGGATAAGAACATTCTTTCTTTTCCTCCCCTCAGGTTTGATTTCCGGTCTCCAGTTCTTTCTGGTTATAATGCTGTACGTCTGGCTGGGTATCGGACTAGTGAGCGCCGGTTTCTGCTGTCAGCAGCTTCTACTAGTAGCTCGAGGGCAAACCTGGTGTGAGCTGCAGAAAGGGCAGTTGTCAGAGGTTCGCGGGACCTGGCGCGTCAACCTGATTGATGTTTTCGGTTCCCGGTGGGCTCTGGGCCTTTTCCTGCCAGTTCAGACTGTTGAGACCGTACCTGGGAACTGGCAGGTCTACCATGATCACAAACATGACTGAGAAGCCAAGAACTTGCCCTATCAGTGTTTTTATCATAAGCTGGCCTGTGTGGAACAGTTATTAAATATGATAAGGGCTTCTTCAGTTCACTCAAGTTGTAATACCCCATACAGCTGATCTACATTTTTAGTGTATTTCTGTCATCGCTGCACAAATTAGGAGAGCGTTACTGTATGTCACAAAGGTGTGGTAAAACCCATATCTATGTCTGTCATCACTGTGCTAGTTCGGGGCAGCAGACATCAGAGAAGGAGGCCAGGATTAAAGGATGGATGGGTATTTACAAAACAACGCACGCTAGTTAATCAGCACACTATTACACAAGTGGCCTGCTAAAATGTGGGTAACATTTAGGTTAGTTAGAAATTCAATTGCCACATGCCACAGGAAGTTTAAATCTACGTAATTCAAATTGAAATTTACTGAACTGCAATAAAAAAAAAAATCAACATGCATAAATTATACATGACTAAATACTTTTGACTCAGTTTCTTTTATTAATTTTATTTAGCAAGAATGTATTAAATTGACCACAAGTGACAGTAAAGACATTGAGAATGCATGCAAAATATATATATATATAAATGACTGCTGTTCATTTAAACTTTATATTCATCATCCTATTGGTTAACACAAATATTAAGCATCACAGCTATTTTCAACATTGATAATTTGAAGTTATTTTAAATTGTACTTGGATAATTTTTATGTTTAGTTAGCATAAGAGACTTGAACGGTAGTGTATGTCTTCACATACTTTGCATTTCTGTTTAAAACATTACAGTTATATTAACTTTTTGATACCACTTCCATTCAATAAAATTTCAGTTTATCCTGCTTCAGTTAATTTCAACACATTTCTGTTAATAGACCAGGATTGAATTTTCAGTTAATTTCTGAATAGCACACATGTACTTGATACCATATCTTTAAAAAGCCATGACAAAGATCAATAATTAATACTAATTTATTAGTTATAAAAAATATATATAAAACATTATTTTATTACACTTGGTTGCATTTTGTGTTACTTTAATGGCAGGTATCTTGTACTTTTGACATTAAGGCTTGCAAAAAGGCATTTTGAGTTTGGGGCTAGAGATGCAATCAAAATTATTCAACCGCCTTGACCTTGACCGCCTTATGAAACCAGTTCAAAAAAGGCATCAGTAAAGTATTATAGAGAGTTTGTTAATACACTTTTGAGTGATTCTGAGAATGGAACATTGATGAATCATGATACAATTTAAATTGGCTTTAAACATTCAAAATTATTCAATGTGTTATTAAATTTGTGCAGAATCTTTTATTCTTTATAATGACCATTAAACACTCTCTGTAAGTGTTTAGAAGCTTCTGTCACCTCTCTACTACAGTCTTGGTCCATTCCACACCTGAAAAAGCTTCCAGATCACTGATAATCTTTGGTTTTCACATTGCCACTGCTTTCTTCAAATTCAACCAGATATTTGCGATGAGAATTAAGCCTGGAGACTGAACAGCTCACTCATTGTGTTTTGAGACTGTTTCATTCCCCACCATGCAAATAAGTGCTTTAAAAACAGCAATGTTGAATAGGGGTTGAATAATTATGACATGGCAGTATTATTAAAGAATCTTATAACTCAAAAATATTTCATTACTGGTATATATTGACAATATCATTTTAATATGCCAGTGAACTATTATAGATGCAATTTTTATTTTATCCTGGATCTTCAGAAAAGCTTGTATTTGTAAAGTACTGCAGTCTCTGAGGGGTTGAGTAATTTTGATTGCAACTGTATATTAAAATGTATTTTTACATTTCCACTGGAGGATAGATTAGCTAAAGAAATATGCTGATTTACAGCATGATCAAACCAAGCAGTAAATGTGTGCTTATGTTTCTGTGCACTCTGTCCCATATGGTCAAAATAATTAGTAATAATGGAGGGTCACATTATTCTGTAACTGAAACCCTCTTATAAAACAGCAATCCGCTATTAAGTTTCATGTCAGCGTTTCAATTATTATAAGTGCACACAACTGCTCTGCTATTGGTCCTGTTTGAGGTTTTGAAACATGGCCCTTGATATCCTGTGGCTGCAGCTGAATTGAGCATATTATCTTATCAAAACATCTTAACTCTTCACGTCCATCTTGACTGGATCAGTTGTCTATGATTGGTTTAGTTGTTTAGAAACTTGAGTTTCCATTTGCATTGCCAATTACACGATCACAGCTAAAATTTTATTTTCATGTCATTTTTCTACCACCTATTTAATTGTTATACTGTTGTGAAGTAATACATTTCTATATTAATAAGTCTCTGATGAAAAATAGGGCATGCAACGATAATGAACATGCATTTTCTGTTGAAGAATATAGTATTTTCTGTGCTTTATTTATTTGTAACTAATTAGGTTACCACCAAATGTGGTAACCTAATTAAAAAAAAATCTCCTTGTATAAAATGACTTCAACCAAATCCCAACTTTAAGGGCTTTTTTCTATCTTAAAACACATTAAACAATGATTAACTTAACAGATTATTGTTCAAACTTTAACTAACAACCAGGGGATAGTTTTAAAATATCGGACATTTTATATTTAAAAAGCCTTTATTTTTGAAGGCACATAAAAAAGTGACCCACAGAATACAAAACAGCACTTCAGTACAATGCTAATACTAAACAAGACTGTTGCATAGATTTCTACAGCAAAATATGTCGTTCTGATAAATCAACACCATGTGTACAGCAAAGTACACTTGCACAATGTACATGCTATGACATAGTGCATTCATTAATGCACTAAACCTGACCTCGGTCATTAGTACCTGCTTTCCCAAACACAATGAACAGTCTGTTTGCATGCAGTATAACAAATAAAATTCAAGCAGTACATTTGCCAACTTGATTAATTCACATCCAAATCTTTGTTAAGAATGTAAACAACTCAACGATATAACACTAGGCATTACAAATAAGTTAACGACCACATTTGAAATGCTACTTCGAAAAAACACAGACCAGGACAAATGGTTATTCGTACTCTTACTCTTAACGTCCATTGGTCTTTCTCATAGATAACAAGAACATTTACTTGGAGAGATTTACTTTCAGAAGAGATTATACACATACAAATGTTTATTTTTACAAATTTTCACAAAGATGACTTGGAATTTCACATTTTCAACGGAATTGTACAATTGTACACTTTTAAGCACTCAAATTTTTGTCAAAGGCATTTGTGACCCTGCCTGAGAAAACACAGCTAAAGTCAAATTTACTGTTTTCTAAATAAAATCATCCTTCATAAAAATGTAGAACATTCTGTGAAAATATAACCTTTATATCTTTAATATTGACTGAGTAAGTCCGTGTCAAAGATTGAAATCAGTGCAATAAATGGTTGAAATCAAACTTTAATGCTTGTTATCTCATAATTAGATTCAGAGACTTTAGCCTGGATTTCACAGATAGGGTCACAATTATTAGATAAAGAGATTAGAAATTAAATTGATTAATTCTGTGCAGAAACTATTTTTGCATTCCAGTGTTCCAAGGCCTTTTTTCCAAATAGTAGACGATTAGATTGAGATAAAATAATGGTTAATAGCATTCTTTTTTTAAATAGAGACTACACGGCTAATGAATTCTGAAACACGGAGTCAGTTTACTCTGAAAAAGATGCAGTTTAAATCTAAACATTGTCTTTATATACTTAGGACAAAACCAAAAGAATAAGAATGATGTTGGATGGATAACACTTGGAGTGATAACTATATCTCTGGACTCTACTGAAGACTTAAATCTTTGACGTTTCCACCTGATATTATAACAAGACGTTGAAAATTTGCTAAGCAACTGATTCGAAATGTGCCAAACTTTAAAAGGTCTAAGCAAAGGTGACAAAAACTGCAGAATACAACAGCTGAAATATTAAGATCTGAACCTGCTACTACACATACGACCCACATCGGTCATATCCTACTCTGCACCCCTCACAGAATCCACCAGTGTGTCTGTTGGCGTCTCTTCACCGTTTCTGGACCTCTGGAGGATAAACTGCAATCTCGTCCAGACTTTGGGATCTCCACTACATATGGCCTCCAAGAAGAGGTCAGTCTGAGCCTGCAGACACTGAAGTTGGGCCTGGGATCGCTTATTTTGTCGAATAAGTTCCTTTGTGCGCAGTGTGATGCCCAGCAGGCCTGACCGATTCAAAATGTTATATGTGTTACAAAAGCGTTCGTGTTTGCTAGAGTTTGGAGAAAGGGCCTCTGGGATATTCTCCATATCACTGCTCTGGGTGACTGAAGTTTTGGGACTCTTCTGAGGGAACGAAGCAAGGAAGGAGTCAGTGCAAAGTGAGATTGGTGAAGTTGTGGTGTGGGGCTCCTGAAGGTCAGAAAGCCTTGCTGAAGGGTTTTCCACACACATTTCTTCAACAGAGTGACCAGTTTCTCCCAGTCCAGCAATGTTGGGGTCTACACCACAACCTTTAAATGTCTCAGACACATCCTGCTTCAAAGAGGAACCGTGGAAAGGTTTATCATCATAACGGCGTTGTTGATGTCTTCCACCATGACTGTAGTTTGACCTCTTATTGATAGCACTCGGACCCTTGTCGACTGTAGACCCTTGTGCAAGATGTGAGGCAGTTTTCTGAAAGGCGTTTTGCATGGGAACATGCTTTCTGGAATGTTTCTGCTTCTCAGAACTTCGGCCGGTACAGTCACCAGCGGACATGACTGGCTGTAGGAAAACCAATTGTTTCAGATTTAGTGAAGTGTTTAAGCTCCAAGGTTTTAGTGCAGAGTTAGGATGAAACAAGTATTATCAATGAACAATTTTGGAAAAACAGATACAATACATTTATATTATATATTAGTGTAGGGCTGTCACTTTTAGTCCGAAAATCGATTGCACAATCAATCGGACCAACCAAAAAACGTTTCGAAAATGAAAATAGGGAATCGATTTTAACCAAATATGTACACTAATTATTTGAAAATAATTAAACAATTAAAAAATATAGATGTAACAAAACTCACAAACAAGCAGAAAAAGAAACTAAAGAATTCCGAAAGTGCAGTATTTTATGCCTTGCGAAAGCTAGACAGAAAATACCAGCAAATTAACACGCCTATAAGACCCAGTGATGTCGAAAGCGACCTCTCTGCATTCCCACCAAACGTGAATATGGCGTCTGGCGCGAATGATTTCAATGTTAAGTCCAAGTAAAGACGCGTTTACGCCGTCTGGAGGTCTTGCGGCGCGGTAGACGCGAATTCGCCTCATTCGCGCATCTAGTTACAGGAGATTCTGAGTTATGAAAAGCACCACTGCAACCTGACAGCAGTAATTACTACTGGCAGTAATACCCCCACCTTGCGCAGCTGTACCTGAGTGTCCCCTGGACATCAGTGCGGTCGATACGCGTTTTCTTTTTGAATAGTTGTTTGAAATGGATTGAATCATTATTTAAAATAATCTTGGAGATTTTTGAATTGCCTAAATCATAAATGCAGCCGGGTTGAAGCCTGCAGTGATGTTTTTCTTTTGTTATGGCAGCCATCCCCTCTGCATATATATTTTTTTGAGAATGCTGCACTCCTGTTGCTGTTTGTTAGTCTGCATGAAACTTCATGTCAATAAATAAGAAATATTGTTGACTTGTGCGTTTCCAGCGCTCTCTTTACGTTTGTCCGTCATTTGACGTTGAAAAAGGAAAGGTCTTATTTTTTTTAGACATGAAAAATCGATTTTACAATCGATTCAATGAACACTTATGTCTTAAAAATCGAAAAAGATTTTTTCACAAAAGTGACAGCCCTAATAAAGTGTATGACTAGATTCTTCCTTTTCTTCATTGCGGCTACCCTTAAGTCTTTGACCCAGCTGCAATATTTATAGTAATCGCCTCATTCATTTATGCAGCATGTTTTGCTGGCTAGCGCTGATAAGAAGCAGCAGCAGGCAAACGCATTTATATCACATCTTGTGTGTATGGAAAACGACTGTACACACAAGAGGCAATAAGAATCTAAGCAAAGCCTGTCTACATTTAATTATCCACACCAATAAATTAATTAGGTTCAGCAAAGAAACGGTGTTGTGAAATATCTCCCCTTTTATCAATATCTCAGCTTTATCCAAATTCATTTCTGAAATGGTAGGTAAACTTGCTTTAAAAATTTTGTTTATGATATAGATTTAAATGTGCAATATTGGAAGGAATTCACATTTTCTTGCCTACTTCCGTTAGATGAATTACTTTGAGTAATTTAAAGTGCATAAAAACACATTGATCAGTTGAAATGATTTAAAACATTGTATTGAGCTTACTGTTAGTTAATACTCAGTGATCTGAAGATGCTGGGCAGCAAGCATTGGAAAGGATTCAATCCAAGAATCACAAGGCAAATGGCAGTAATGAGCAGTAACTACCAACATACTTTTAAAAAATATCACTTTGAGACCAAAACAATACCGTAATTGCAACAAACAGGTATGTGCTTTCCTATGATTCAACATACGGAGACAAGGACACTTACAGAATAGTATTAATGTGTCATACCTGCTTGAGGACAAGGTTGTTCATTACGATCATGGGAGAGACGACTGGATGTGAGCCAGGAATGAAAGGAACCCGAGGAGCTGTTGGCATGCTTTGTGCTGCAGTACTGTTTGGACCCATGTCTTCAAAGTCAGTCTGGTCCAAAGCACTAATATATCCGGAGCTGGCATCTACAGTGAGAAAATGTTGTAATGGTAAAACCCCATAATTATGTGCAGTTATACACCTATAACAACATAATTATACACAATATTGTATATAATACGTAATTGGGGATCAGTTATAATTATACTGCAGCATTTGAAAAAAAAAAAAACAAGGGCTGTGAAATCTACTTTCTCATGTTAGCTGAGAAATTAATACAAAACTAGAAAATCTACAAAAGACAAACCTGAGTCTCTGTCGAGCTCACTTGAGGCTTTGCGTTTGTTCCCCATGTTGGATCTTCTCTGGTGGTCCGATTTGTTTGACTTCAGTCCATCTGTACAGCCCTGATCCAGGTAATGACTGAGAGCAGGACAGAGGCATGGATTAAAATAAGAAAAGTCAAAATCCTGAAAGATGATAGTGGAGTGTAACATGAGCACATTCATGATTCAAGCCAATGAAATGCAGCACTTAAACTCACTAAAGGCTAAATACAGGATTTATAAAAACAAAAATAATAATAATAATAATTTCATAAATTACCTACTATTACTCCACAAAGTTTCCCATAAACCCATGAAACAATCAGAGAAGCAGAGACTAAGAGAGAGCCTTGAAAACAAGTAAACAAGTCCACGAATGTAAGCTATGACCTTAATGCACCCCCATATAGAATGAAAAAAGAAATCTCAAGATCTTAAAATACATTTTTAAAATACATAAAGAGCAGCAGCTTGTTTCAGATCTTGTATTGAGTAGTTTATACACGCAGTATGAACGGAGTCTGAATCAGCACCTGATACACGATGCCAAACACGAGACTCAAAACACAGACCCAAAAACACACACTACAGCATAAAAAGCACGTTTTTTAATACTCACCGAGAACAGTTATCCAAATGTATTTCCTTAAGCTCTCTGTCTTTTTAAGACTTGTGTGTAAAATGACACTAAACGAGTGAAAACTAAGCTTATATTTCTGTTGTTGTGGAAACTGGATTGACCGGGGAGCAACGTGAGTTTACAAACAGCTCCGCCTTCGCGACTGGCTTAAATGGCTGTTGCCAGGGGAACCGAAGAATCGTCACCTGCTTGACAATGCAAGACACGCCTTATATTTCCATATGGCCTTCTGATTGGTGCAGAGTCGAACCCTTGCGACTGTAAACGTGACTCTGAAGTGTGCTGTGAAATCTGCACCTCAACGTCAAGCGTGATCTAGCACGCGCTGCAGCGTCATCTGCCATGAATTTCAATACATACAAATGTAATGCTGTTTACAAATAACTAACTACAATTAAGTAACAGTTTACATGGAATCATTTAGCAGAATCATTTTCCATGCAATTCAAACGTCAATGACACCTACAAGTTTGCTTATCAATAAATAAAAGCAAATTATTATTATTATTATTATTATTATTATGTCCACGCAGGCTATAAAATGTAAACCTTATTATATATATATATATATATATATATATATATATATATATATATATATATATATATATATATATATATATATATAAGGTGTTCCTTCTTTTTTGATGGTGATTATGTGTCCAGGTGACCCTGAATTCACCTCTACATATCTTAACCCGATCCTTAAGATCTTTTCTTTCTAAGTCAATGGAAATACTAAACACAAATGTATTTCCACATGGTCATGCCCTAAAGTACATGGCTTTTGGCCAGTTGCAGCAACCACAGAATTGCCATCCCAAATTCCCAACGGGCCCAGAAAAGTGTCTTGGGTAACTTCACTAACTCCAACCTCCGGAAGAGTCATGCTCCAAAAACGACATCAATTATATAACTTCGTGCAAAATATTGCATTAAAACAGAAATCAGATACATCAAATCAACTGGAATGTGACTATTGAATAGCCACATGAAAAGATTAAAACCCAAGAAACACAAACATCATTCTAAAAATATTTTATCGCATTTAGTGACTATTTAATTACATTTCTGGATTATATGAAGATCATAGCTCTAGACTAGATCCAGTTCCTCTTGAAATAAACACGTATGCTTCACTTTACTGTATGTAACTGAAATCAAATTATAAACTGACTTATAAACATTTTAAACCTAATTTTAAATCAGACTTATGTTCACTTTAATATTTGTTATGTTAATTGTATGACATCATGCAATTAATAAAGTGAAACTTTAGTAAGTTAATACATACTTAGTATATATCTAAATATATATATATATAAAACAACCCATTCCATTTTTAGATCAAAATCACACACACACACAAACACACACACACGCACACACTAGCCAACTGTTTTACAATTAAAAAAAAAAAAAAAAACAATTGTTTTTTTTAAAAAAAAAGTGTTCCTGTAGCTCAACTGGTAGAGCACTGCGCTAGCAAGCAAGGAAGCACAAGGTTGGGGGTTCGATTCCCCAAGAACACATGATATGTAAAAACTGATAGCCTGAATGCACTGTAAGTCGCTTTGGATAAAAGCGTCTGCTAAATGCATACATTTTCAACAAAATTTTTTTTTTTTTTTTAATAATACTCAGAAATAACAAATAATAGTCACTCTATTATGGAAAGGTACTCTTAAAGTTGTCTAATATTAATACATATTAACTATATTTTGAAAAACATAAATTTTATACATTTGGAATTAAATAGCCCTTTGATGAAAACTATTGTATTTATATTTATGGCCAGCAGCATAGATAATAATGCTTCTTTGGTTTAATTCTGGCACTTTAGAGACCTGAGTCCAAAGTGTGGAAATTCAGTCATTTTCATTGACAAAACAATATTACAAAGCACCAACATTCACTCATATCGTGATGAACGTCTGTCTCGTTTCTTGTTGACAGGCCCTTTCAGAGCAAAGTCTTCATCCTTACATAGTGCACACATCAAACCTTTAATTTTTGCCAAAGTTGAAATATTATAATGATATGTATATTAGAATGGGATAGCTTTCAGATCAGTATTATTCGAAGAAAAACATTGTGAAAATAATGATTTTATTATTACCACTAGAGGTCAGTATGTCAATTTAATGCTCAAGTCGAGGGCTAAAGCCACAGAGAAGCTTTAAAACACAAACAGAAAATACTATCTATGAAAAGATTGTCTAACATGGTTTTCAGATATTAAAGTGTAATATAGTCTTAGCATAGCAGTAACATAATCTACAGAGATGACCTTTGCCATTTTGTTCTCTGCTTCCTTCTGGATTTATAAACAAATACACACACAATGGCTTTGTTAATATATCGATTCATGGAATGCACCAGTTTTACTTCAGTGGGTTTTAATAAATAAAAAAGGAAGACTCTGAAAAGCTGGTAGTGAAACCAGTACCACTACTATTACTATACTACTTTCAATACAGCTAATATAAAACAATAATTAACAATCTTATTATATTATAATATTTTAAGTCCATAGGGTTCCGTTCAGCCTCAGATTTTAGGTTTGGTCTTCAGTTGTTTTTCTTCTGTAGAGAGCTGTATGACAGGAGTTCCCTGTATAGATGACTGGAAGGCCCCCATGTGCTGACAGAAGCCCACTCATCATGACAACTCTGCATCGGGGATGGTTAACGATGATGACGGTGAGGGTCGCACAGAAGGGGGCGAATGTGCACGATTGGCTGGCATCACGGCGAGACAGCGTTTACCTACGGGGAGGCTGACAGCTGTAAGAGAGCACACATTACTGTGAGTGTGCCACTTATGCTCAGAGAACAATGCACTCTTTGTACTTGTGTCCTTAAAGTACATTTAAAAAACCCTGCACTTATCACTGAAATGAAAATAACTGGTTTTCAGTGCAACAGTTATTATTATCAACCTGACTACATTAGTGGTTCTTAATCGGGGGGCAGCGCCTCAAGATGACTTGATATAATTTAAAACAAAGACAAAACAAACATTAAAATAAGCTAAAACAAAAATCAAGACATTTATTACTTCACCAACTCTTAGTTTCTTAGTTTACCCCCTCAACAGCTGTTTTTTCTTAGTACAGAATCCAATTCGATCAGACTTGTAACTTGTCACTCGCTAGTCATTCTTTTAAAAACTGATATCATGCTATGGATGCACCAAATGATTCACTGATTAACCATTAAGAAGAGTTATACTAAATAATAGACAAATATTTTAAACGAAATGAGAAGATATGCGAATTAAAAGTTTGATAGTAAGAGCTTTATGAAAGGCAGCTACTGTGAAAGAAACATTTATATAGATGAAACACTTATTTTGTGTAGTGAAAAGGATACTCAGATTCTGTGTTTTGTACTTAGACAATTGAAAAAGATGCGGAAATGTTTGAAAAAAAGTGCACTTTTGATGATCATTTGTCATATGAGTTTTAAGAGTTTTGAAAATGTAACAGTTGCTGGTGCAAATAGTACCAAATAAAAAAAGTTGTAAATGTAAAAAATATTTAAAGCTCCATGAAATCACATGGAGCCTCCAAATATTATTGTAGATGATAGTGGCCTTCAAAAAGGGTGAGAACCACTGGTTTTGATCAATGAAGGTAATTTTCAAGGGTCAAGCCAAGTAGAAATTCATTTTCATTGGGGAAAAAAAAAATCAATCAATCAAAGGGGTGATGTTGATAAGAAATATATTTAGATTTTTTTCTGTGCAGGAAAATATAGCGAAAAATTAGTTAAGTCCAATTAAAAATGTTATTAAGTTACTTAATTTCAGAGTGTAATCTGTACTTTTTGATTATACAGGAGCATCTCAATAAATCAGAATATCGAGGAAAAGTTCATTTATCTCAAATTTAAATCAATTTGTGAAACTCGTTTATTAAATCAATTCAGTGCACACAGACTGAAGTAGTTTAAGTCTTTGGTTCTTTCAATTGTGATGATTTTGGCTCACATAACAAATTGTGATTCTAATTTATTGAGATGCACCTGTATAATCTATTATTGCACTGTTAGCTTAGCAACATGCTAATGTAAAACCAACCATCAACATTTAACTTACTTGTCACAATCTTTCGCTCTCTTTTTCTCCTTCCTTTTTCTCCCTCTGTTTCTGGGTTTCCATCTACAGCAAAACGAAGAATCATTGTAATTCCACTTTGTGAGTAAGTTTTATAAAAAGTGTTATAACTTGTTACCTGTCTTGTTTTGTTGTAGATTTTTTTGGTCTTGGCATCACAATTTTAGAGAAATCATAGAGCGACAGAGACAAGCGGAGGGATTATTACAAACATATTTCATACTTGATAAATTCAGCAAACAAAACAAATTCTCAACATTTGTGTTTATTTGTATTTAAGACAACAATACAAAGCTGTATTGCAATGGAAAATGTGGTTAGATAAAATTGATCTTTTCCTTACCTACATTCACAGGCTTTGTGCTCGACAAAGGTCATCTCCACATATTCCTGGCCCTGCTCCGCTGGCTTGATCTTTAACAACTAAAAAATTCTTAATATTAATATCAATCCCAAACATGTGCCTGATACAGACAAAACAAAGGCTCCTATATAGACATCACTTAAGTGAAAAAGCATACAAAGTCCAAATAAAGTTCAATATATGAAAGTATGAGCTAGTATTCACAACTATTGGTACCATCTTCTGGGCTACGTTTGAAACACTAAATATTGTTGGCCTTGTCAAAAGAAAAATCCGTACTTGCATGGTGGTGTTAGAAGTGAGCGTAGGGTGACACTCCAGATTCTCATCTCCACAGCAACCAGCGCAGCGGACCAATGGCAGGCAGGCGGGGCTGAAGATGTGCTCCACCTCCCCAGGGTACTCCTGAACCACTTCCACTAGCTTCTCTATGGTGCGGCAGAAGCTTTTCCCCCAGACCTCTTGAAACAGCATCACTGCAACGCAGCACAGAAATACAAGACAATGACCTTTACATGTGTGTATGCATATACTGTACAAATACAAGAAGAAATTCCTTAGTATTTAGAAGCAATCACTGAGCAAACTATGACTGATTAGACATTTTGAGATATGAGTCCATGCTCTGGTTCATCCAACTACAGTTCCCAAAATACCTTTGTGTCCTTATTTCTCAAGACTAATGTATGTATATGAACCATATTTACATATGCAGAAATGTACATATAATACACATTTGATTTACATTGATAGTTTGAGCTACAAAATCTCTGGGAAAAGGCAAAAAGAAAAAACTCTGCAGTGAGTGTGAGCATGCCCTGTTTTTCATTTATCAGGGTTTCTCAAAAGAGAATGTCCTATGGGATCTTGCGAAGAATGGTTCTTTATTACCAATTTTGACTTTTTACTGCCATATTACTCTTGTTATTAATGTTATTTAGAGAGTTATTGTACGTTTCTCACTTACACTTGAAATAAAGAGACTATAAAATATTTATCTGACAGAACATTTGTTTAAAAAAATATCCAAAAGGGCTCTGCTTAATAAATAACACATGGCAAGAAAAGGGACTTTGAAAAAGTTTTAATAGAATGTGTCTTGGTTTTTGTTGTTGTTGTTTTTTTGTTTGTTTGTTTGTTTGTTTTTTTACAGTTCATGCTGTAAAAGTTCAATTTCTCACATGTGTCTGATCCTCATAACAAAGAAAAATATGTAAAACATCCCTGAAATGTTTTTATGTTATGAGGTGATTCTCTTACCTTTAGCAGTGCTGTTTATGTTTACTAAGGAAGAACTCTGCAAAAAAGGGTGTAAAAAGAGAAAGATTATAATATAATCTCTATAAAATATTGAAAAGTATATATATATACTTTATAAGTAAAAAAAACAAACAAAAAAAAAAAACACAGACTTTGCATAGTTGACATCATTCTGATGTCTGGAGAACATTACATTTTTCATCAAATTGCCCCAAAACAGTTTAATCTGCATGTGAAACAACCTAATATACCCATAAAGCAGTGCTTCCCAATCTTTTTTTGTCTTCCAACAGTCCCGTCAAACAGTCCCACCTTTTCACTCACATTGGCATCAAAAGGGATCATGTATCACTTCTTCAACAACCAAGTATCCCCTGGTTGGGAATCACTGACTTAAATGAAAGGGCCTTTAAACAACAGCACTTGCTTGTGGCAAGAAACAATAGTGCATGTGCCATTTTTTTATTGAGCCTATGATAAACAGCATGTTTTTCATTTTCTATAAACCAGAAAAATGCAGGAATCAGTGTGGTTTTACATCAGCACCTCAAGTCAGAAACTGCATTCAATACCTTGAATGGGAGATGGATACATCCACCAATATTGCAGAACTTCATAGTCAATAAACAATGGCCTATATAAATTTGAAAAACTAGAATCATGATTAAGCAATAAAAAGAGTCCTTCTCCGTTTTAATAGCCTTTCACACACTGAAGCAGGTAAATTACTGAAAAATATCTATATATTTTGCACACACAAAAAAATAATGCTCCTGTTCTTTCGTGTGTGTTTTTTTTTTAACCAATAAGAATTTAAAGTTAAAAATTCTAAAATTTCTGACAGCACAGCAAGATATTAAAATCAAAAGATGCAGGTGGAATGAAAACACATACAAGGTCCAAATGAAAAATCTTTAATATACAATGTCTCCCGCTGAGCTTGTGACATTGCATTCTAGGATTGCCTGCATAGGCTGCATACAGTCTTAAATAGCTTATAAGGCATAATAATTTTGCTGCCGACTTTTAAATTATTCTTATGTTGCCTTAAATGTTGTCTAGGTATGCAGCAAGTGTTCAGTGACAGTCAGGGATAAAGGTAGGCCTATCAACACTAGGTTTCTACATTGCAGGACTTTTAGAGACAAGAAGTCAGTCAGTTGGCATCTCCATGCTCCTTTGGAACAGAAGGATTTTGCACATCAACTCAGCTATGTGATGGACCTCACGTAGCACCTCTTTGTCCTTGTGTGTGTTACCAGATGGACTGTGTGAAAGTAAAGTACTCCTAAAGGTTCAATACGGGTCATAAATAGCTGTGAATAGGAATGTTGAGAGAACCTCCCTAATGTTACCACCAGAAACTTCTGTAAACAATATCAATTCTTAAAGGTGCTGTGTGTATTTTGAACAGCATAAGCAACACCAAATGCTATTGGTGTTTTTATGTCTAGCTTCTCAAACTAATAAAATCGGAGAGAGAGTAAAAATAAAATCAATATCAATCTTTTTTTTTTTTTTATAGTTGGATCACAAATAAATCACAAAGCTAATAAACACCACAAATTGTAATAATGTACGCCTACTTCAATTCCTTTCATGCACAGCTATGCCAATTACTATATACTGTTGTATTGTATTATATCTAATGTAATTTGTTTGTGGTCATTTTTCGCTGTTCATTTTAACTTGTCACCATTATTGTGATAAGTGTTGACATCCATCTGTGTCTAATGTTTTAATGGCTCCTCAGTCGATTCATATTATTTTGATGAGACCATGATGTCAGTGCTTTAGGCCAAATGCTTAAATTGCCGACAGGACAGACTGTGCTGGAAAACACTGAAATGTGGGAACATAAAGTTGTGAAATTAACTGACTATGAACACACTGAAGCAACAAAATAGGACAAGTACATGCTAGTCTTACAAAATAAAAGTTATTTTATTGTCTATCTACCTATCTATCTATCTATCTATCTATCTATCTATCTATCTATCTATCTATCTATCTATCTATCTATCTATCTATCTATCTATCCATCCCCAGGTGAAAAAGTAGTACTCTAAAAATATACCAAAAACGTACTTGAAATTCACATAGTATATTTATAGTATAATTGTACTCCTAGCATGCATATTTGAAGTGCATTAAAACTGTATTGAATTGCATTTAAATATATTTTTAAAAAGGATATTAAAAGAATGTTGGTAATAAATATATGCTTAGTTACACTTTTAAGAAATATGTTAATTTTAATCGTACTTAAAGTATATTTTATATTATATAGTAAAATAATACAGCTTTTACAGTGGGTTTAAAGTATATGTATCTTATTTATAACCATATGTACAGTAGACATACTGCAAGATATTTTAAATATTTATGTAATGAACATGCGCTTTCGCCTACTTTTATCTTGCAAAATATTTTTAACATTTTAATATATTCTATATATAAGTATATTAATTCACTCACACATAATAGATTATAGCTGTTAGGGTTATGTTTAGTTTTAGTTCTGTTTTCTTTGTGTTTTCAGTTCACCTGTTTCCCCGTGACCTAGTTTTACTCCTAATCATCATTTCATTGACCTGTGTTTGATTAATTAACTCATTAGTTATTTTGTTTGCTCCCATTCAAATACTCTTAGTTCTCCCCTTAGCCTTTGTCCGTTCTACTTTAAGTTGAGTTGTGTATGTCTTGTGGTTTTTTGAATAAAAATATGATTATTGGTTCTCCAACCATTTGCCTTCATCTACCTTCCTTTGACACAACTGTGACAGAAGAATGGCTCCTTCTGCCTCCCTAACCCCGAAATGCCTGCAGGCCTCCGAGCAGTCAAGCCTGCTGGACATCCAGCACCAGTGCCACCTCGTGAGCGCTTCCCTGATCCCCAGATAAGCCCAGGAAGGGCTCCTGATCCCCAGTTAAGCCCAGGAAGGGCTCCTGATCTCCAGTTAAGCCCAGGAAGGGCTCCTGATCCCCAGTTGAGCCCAGGAAGGGCTCCTGATCTCCAGTTAAGCCCAGAAAGGGCTCCTGATCCCCAGTTAAGCCCAGGAAGGGCTCCTGATCCCCAGTTAAGCCCAGGAAGGGCTCCTGACCCCCAGTTAAGCCCAGGAAGGGCTCCTGATCCCCAGTTGAGTCCAGGAAGGGCTACTGATCCCCAGTTAAGTCCAGGAAGGGCTCCTGATCCCCAGTTAAGCCCAGGAAGGGCTCCTGATCCCCAGTTGAGTCCAGAAAGGGCTCCTGATCCCCAGTTAAACCCAGGAAGGGCTCCTGATCCCCAGTTAAGCCCAGGAAGAGCTCCTGATCCCCAGTTAAGTCCAGGAAGGGCTCCCTATCTCCAGTTAAGCCCAGTATTGACTCCAGCTGCAGAGCTCGCTCCAGAGTCCATTCCAGTGTGTCTCTTGGTGACAATGGACATGGTGCTACCCTCAGGGTTCTTCCATGAGCATCCTTCATCTCCCAAATCTCCTTTGCTTCAGCTGGTCCTGGCCAGCCCTCCTGAGTCTGCTGAGTCTCCATTGCCTCCCCTGGTCCTGTCCAACCCTCCTTCGTCTCCTTCGCCTCCGCTAGTCCCATCCAGCCCTCCATCACCTTTGTTGGTCCTGTCCAGTCCTCACTCATCTCCTGATCACCCAATGTTAGCCAGCCCTTCTCCTCCAGAGCACCCACAAGAGCCCACTCCTCCTGAGTGACTCACAGGATTCCTAGATTTGCCCAAGAAAATTTTGGTGGGGGGCCATAAACCCGACACCAAGCCAGTCAGGGCAATGGAAGATTCGCAATGGCTCCCAATAATCCCTGATCCGCCATGGCCTCCTGAGTCTCCTGATCCGCCATGGTCTCCTGAGTCTCCTGATCCGCCATGGCCTCCTGAGTCTCCTGATCCGCCATGGCCTCCTGAGTCTCCTGATCCACCATGGCCTCCTGAGTCTCCTGATCCGCCATGGCCTCCTAAATCTCCAGATCTGCCATGGCCTCCTGAGTCTCCTGATCCGCCATGGCCTCCTGAGTCTCCTGATCCACCATGGCCTCCTGAGTCTCCTGATCCGCCATGGCCTCCTGAGTCTCCTGATCCGCCATGGTCTCCTGAGTCTCCTGATCCACCATGGCCGCCTGAGTCTCCTGATCCACCATGGCCTCCTGAGTCTCCTGATCCACCATGGCCGCCTGAGTCTCCTGATCCACCATGGCCTCCTGAGTCTCCTGATCCGCCATGGCCTCCTGAGTCTCCTGATCCGCCATGGCCTCCTGAGTCTCCTGATCCGCCATGGCCTCCTGAGTCTCCTGATCCGCCATGGCCTCCTGAGTCTCCTGATCCGCCATGGCCTCCTGAGTCTCCTGATCCGCCATGGCTGCCTGAATCTCCTGATCTGCCCTGGAGGCTCTCCTTGTCTCTACCCTGTTCCAATCCTGCACCAGCCTCCAGGGCGCCCACTCTCCCTCCCCAATGGTACTGTTATGGGTGTGTCTTACGGGAGTGGGGAGTTATGTTAGGGTTATGTTAAGTTTTTGTTCCATTTTCTTTGTGTTTTCAGTTCACCTGTCTCCCAGTGAACTAGTTTTACTCCTGATTACCATTTCATTTACCTGTGTTTGATTAAATAACTCATTAGTTATTTTGTTTGCTCCCCATCAAATACTCTCACTTCTCCCCATAGCTTTTGTCCATTCTACTTTAAGTTGAGTTGTGTATGTCTTGTGTTTTTTTTTAATTAAAATACGATAATGGTTCTGCAACTGTTTCCCTTCATCTACATTACTTTGACACGACCGTAACAATATAAAGGTCTATGAAATATGCAAATGCATTCTTACATTGTACCAACTTATAATCTATTATAAATATAATTTTGTCAACTATACCTTAGTAATAAGCATACTTAAAATCAATATGTTGTTGGGTTTTACTTGTTTGTACTCATAAAAGAATACTAGGTGAATACAATTCAAATACATTTTAATTTCATGCTTTTAAATGCATGATATGAGACATTTATTGTAATAGGCTATTAATTATACTTTCCACAAGCATTTCAATATCGTATCATTATAAGTGTATAATAAATCTATGATATGTGATATATTTACATGTTTATGTTCCTAAATTCAAACAAGCTCAACCTATCAGGTGATGCGCGAAAAACAAACCTCATTGGCTTTTGTGGAAGATCAGGCTGTTGAGGCTCTGAGTGTCATGCTAACTTAAGATTCAGCACTTCTGTTGTAGAGATTATGGGCCTCTTCTAACCTTATGTTCAATGTAACACAGTTACAGTATTGTATGGTGAAGATGACAGACAAGAGGATAAAAACCAACACTCATGTCAAGGCAAGCATGATGACGATTTAGTCCAAGCTTTGAAAGTTAAATCTGTCTGTCTGTCCATCTATCCATTCATTTATTCATTCAGGACTTTAAGTGTCTACTGAACTTCAGGGTTTCCTACAACCAGAAACATCAGGTTTGATAACCGCCAATCATCCAGCATTGAGGATGCAAGGCAGGAAGTTTTGAAAAAAATAGGAAAGCAAACAAAATGGTAACCAAACATTTCAGCAGACTTGTGGCTCCTCTAAAAAATGTGGGTTATGATAGAAACTGAATGCATTACACATGCAAATGAGAAAATATGAGAGGCTGTTTGAGAAAGTGTGCTGGCTCCAGCGATGGAGGATTTCAGTGGTTGTCATGCGCATTACTGACATTGCAAACCGACACGGCAGAAATTATTCTTCTTTTCCTGTTTTCATTAATAATATAACTCCGGAATGGTTAAAGAAGTCAAAACAAATAGTTAAAGGTGCTGTATGTAGGATTGACACCGAGAGGTTGAACTAGGTATTGCAGTCCAAATTCAAAATATTGGAGAGGTTTTTTTTCACCTAGCCCCTCCTCCTCATACTTTAGCACACACAGGTTGACAGTTTGATGGCACCAACAGGAACGAGTGCACTTGACGATTAAAGAAATGAAACACGCTGTGTTTTTCACCAACTGGCAACCCGGGGTACTGAAATACAATTGGGTAAAATGGCAGTGGGCGGGTTTCACAAACCAAAACAGAGACTGACATCCCGGCCCGGAATGAACATTTTCAAAAAAAGAAAAACTGACTGTAGCATTGCTTTTCAGATAAACACGTATGGTAACTTAGCATGTTTTTTCAAATATCTGCAAACATATTATGGTAATTATATGCTTTATTAGAGTCAAAAACTTAAATACAGCACCTTTAAACCTTTTTAATGTTAAAATGCAGAGATAACTATAAGCAATCAGTTCAATGCATAACTCACGCAATCTTTTTCACTCCCAACAGTAATGCTAAGGTCAGCACATCTATGAGAAAGACCTGTCTCTTAAATAATAATCCACAGTGACCTGAAGTCATGCAGAAAGAGTATCCTTACACCCTGTCTTTTCCAATTGATCCGGCAGTGTGGGAGAGGGCTGGCCTGCTTCAACAGGAAGAGTCTGAGTAAACTGAAAAAGAGACTTCAAGCAGACATGAAGTCTATGGGAACATTTACTTCAACATCACAAATTAGAACAAAAAATCTATAAATCTGGTGCCAGGCTGCACGCCTTTATTGGCAAAACTAAGTGAGACAGGGAGGATCACTGAATATTTCAATGATGCGTAATAACCACAAGCTCCTTTATATTTAATAATGAGAACATGATCCTGTGATCATGGTTTCATGCAGGCTGTTGCTTGAGGTTATATTAATTCATTCTTCTATGAACACAATAAAAAGGCACATTCAAAATGAATAAGCAATAAAAAAGTCATTCTCCAGACAACTCTCGCAATTTTCGCAAATAACTAAGCTACCCGACATAAACACAGCACAGTCTAACAGGGCGTCTTTACTGGCTCAGTGCAAATCTGTCAAATCACAGCCTTGCATTACTCCAACAAACATCCAACAAGCATTTTTTTTTTCTCTCCAACAGAAACATTTCACATTCAATTGCTATCCAGCATTCACAACACAATCGTGAGTTACATAATACAAAATAAGATTTAGAAGAAATTGTGTTCTTGAACTATAAGAATTGAAATGGTTTTACAGTAGAGAAACAGTACAGATCTGTTTTAATATCCTGCCTAATATCTTACTACTGCTATCAACATGATGATAATATTGAAATTATTAAATCAGTAATCTCCCTGCATGACCCAAACAGCAATAGATTCTAGTGAGTAAAATCCTGGAGGACACAACACAAACCATATTTGCTTGTTCAAAAACATCTCCACATAAACTTGAAATTGGCCAACCATGGATAATTGTGCTCCTTATTACAGTAAGCCCTGTTGTGGCTATGTAAATGGAAGCAAATTGCGTCCAGATGAGAGATTAAAGGCTACAGAGTTGGATGGCAGTCCCCTGAGTGCCACTGAAGGAAGGACAGATCCATCTTTTCCTGATTGTGATTGCGCCTCGTCCCCTGGGCCATAACCAGGCCTGTACAGGAAAGAGCCAGGGTCCTGTCACCACAACAACTCGCGCTGACTGAGACGTCTGGAAGCGTATGCCTAAATTCGATTTGGCGGGAAACTTTTGGGAGGTGTTGCTGTGTGCATGTTGACTCATGTTTTCTTTAAGTTCTACCGACACAAAAGGTGATGCCTGCGGAGATGAATGGACATGTTTCTTGTAAGTAAAGAGCCCTTTTAAACCAGTTAGAAAGCACAACAATACTCGCACATAGTGCAGATAAATTACAATGCAGAAATGCAATATGCACTGAATGTGCTGTCACTAGAAACATTACTCTCTGGCTAGTTGATCATGAACAGGTGTGGTTAGGGGTTTCTTCCACATGTTTAAAGAGGGAACACTTCGTACTCATCACATAATCTAAGGTGAGCCTAAGCAAGATCAGTTAACAGTGTTTGCTCATGTGTTTACTTTGCCAGCAAGTCCATCAGTGGAGCTTGAATAAATAGCTACTGCTTCACATTATGGAGGCAGAGGAAGGCCGAGCAGACAGATGGTCAGAGTCAAGTATTATTTGGCTGCAAGTGTTGATGGAGAGGAAGCACCTGCGCTGGATGCCGTCCCGAGCCGGCACATAACAGACACGTGTGCTGTCACTCCTGTCACTCTCTGTTGCCTCTCATCCCTTATTTGGCGGGTTTTTCCAGACTTGATTCTTCAGCTTTTTTCTCTGTCATATGTCTTTACGCTATATACTTCTTTGTGCTGTCTGAATCACATCCTCTTTTCTTTTCATCATGATTCTTTTATTGTCTGAGACAACTCTGGAGCAATTGTGATCTTGCCTTTCAAACTTTTGATCTCCATCCTTATTTCATTTAATTCTATATAGAATAAAAGAAAAAAATACATACATACATAAATACATAAATACATACATACATACATACATACATACATACATACATATATATATATATATATATATATATATATATATATATATATATATATATATATATATATAATATATAATTTTTTTTTCTTTTATTTGAATATATTTTCAAATGTAATTTATTCCTGTGATAGCTAAACTGAGTTTTCAGCATGATCCTTCAGAAATCATTCTAAAATGCAGATTTTTTAGCTAAAAATATTGTTTACTATTTAATAAAAATGTAACACATTAAATTATATCATATATTGCAAATATTTAGATCAACTATGCCAAGTTAGTCTGTCTTGGGTTCGAAACTTGGGTTCCTGCATTTTGTACTGAATTCTTTGAGCTGTTTTATAATGCTTCCTTTCTCTCAGATTGCTCGAAGCTTCCATCCACACTGTCTATTCATTTATTTCTGGTTTATGAATCTCAAGCCCATTTACGTGTCTGCCCTCTACATGGAATTTGTATTTTTTGGATCTCAGCAACATCAAAAATCCGTTTAGAGGGAACATTGCCAACAACATCTTCTGGCATAAGATCAGATGACCGAAATATCCAACAAAGCTGGCATGATCCTCCCTTTTAAAAACAGAAAGAGGAAATTCACTCTTACCAGGTAGCTAGAATCTGTGAAATAACACAAGAGCTTTTAATATTCAGCCCCACTGTCCTGTCCAGAGGGACTAAGATCTAACACAAACATAGAACGCCAAACTAAGAATTTACATGAAGGGAGAAAGACAATGTGCATGATACAATGAGGAAGGAAATGAAATATGGCACATCGCATAACCCCCCAAAAAGAAATTATATTAACACTTGGAGGAAAGACTATGGAAGTCCACACTGCAGATGACACCGGAGACAGGAAGGTAAAATAAGACAGGAAACTAAAAAAATAGAATGACGGCAAAATTAGCAATGAATGAATGAAGTTGCACATTTGGTAAAGCAATAAAGTAATCTGTCATGAACTGACTGTGGATGTATGTAACAGCATGACCCAGCTGTTCAGCCCATCACTCAAACTAACTACAAGGCTACAAATACAGACTTATTAAAGAGTCTATAATACTTCTTAACTTTGATCAAATCAGAAGTATGCAAAACAGACATTTTAGACGAAGCTATGAAACAAATTTAAGTTATTAAAACCTTGTAGGAACATTGTTTTGAAATGTTTCTAAAATTTTGAAAGATTTTTGCAATCTTGTTGTGGTTATAATGTTAAAAAAATACAACTATTTCACCCAAACTATAATAATATGTTTATTTTTGAATGTTTATTTCAAATGTTTCTAAGAACATTTTCTTTCAACATTCTAAGAACACTGATCAAGTAAACACAAATATTATGGGATTGTTCCAAGAATGTTGTTCTAAAAATGTTTTGTCTTAGCGTTATGAAAACATATATCAAAGTTATAAGAACGTACATAAACATTACTTTAAGAATGTTTGTCCTAATATTTATAAACTCTTAAAAAAAACATTTAGATGTTTTCAGGATGTTTTCTGTTAGTTTGGGAAATACCGGCAAAATATAAGAACGTTACACTTAAAACAGGCAAATAAAAGAACAGCAATGCGCTATGGATGTGGAGTTTCTAATTTTCACATCTTAAATTAATTTCAGTGTTTTGTTTCTAATAAACACACTGTTTAAGTGTTTGGGGTCGGAAAAAGTTTGTAATGTTTTTTAAAGTCTCTTCTGCACATCAGAGCAAAATGTATTAACGTAAAAAACAGTAATAGTGTAAAATATATATTTTTTTTAAATAACTGTTTTCAATGTTAATTTATTTTAAAATGTAATTTTTTCCTGCGATGGCAAAAGGTGAATTTTCAGCATCATTACTTTAGTCTTCAGTGTCGCGATTCTTTGAAAATCATTCTAACATGCTGATCTGCTGCTCAAGTAACATTTCTCATAATTGTTGAAATTATTTCTTATTATCATTGTTGACCATACACACAAACAAAACACAGACACACACATACACAAAACTCGGAAATAAACTATTAGATTATGTATTGTAAACTTGTGTCATGACTCATGTACAACTTGTGAATATGTGATTTATAATGCCTGCCACATTGCATTGTATATTACACCAAACAATCAATTATTATTTATTTATCTGACACTTTCATATTCAGAGCTTTTACAGTTCCACTAGTACAACATGACTAAGCTCCTTGAACAACATGCTGATGGTGCAGTAGCTTATATATCAAATCAGTTGGGTTACCAGCCTAGATTTTACCACTTAACCATACCACTGACATTAAAGCTCAACCACCCACTGACTTTTCAGTTACAGGATATTTCTTTTTTAGAAAAGCACCAACATAAACCAAAATAAAAAGTTTGTGTTTTTACGTCAAATACAAATGATGTTAAAAAAAGGTTAGGTAGCCCTTTAAACCTCAGTTGCCATTACAGACACATCATCACGGGTGACACGTAAGCTTATGCTCAGGACAGCATATACAACAATGACACATGGAAGAATTTCTCCCAGTGCCTGACTCAACATATTTCTGGAATGCTCCTCCCGGCACGAGAGGGCAGGAGAAGACATTTATAAATGCTCTTCACAACCACATGGACAATATTTATTTTCTCATTCTGTTTGCCTTTCTCCAGAGATGGCTAACAGTGGCAGAGCAGATGAGACAAAAAGGACGGGCGAGACAGACAGCATAAAGGAGACATCTCTCCCTTGAGAAGAAGAAAAAAAAACTAATGGGAGGGAGCTCATATTATTCAGCACATACTCTGTCTTAGTCCATTGGGAACTGCATTTCATTCAACCCAGGGGCAAAAGGTGATCCGAATGCATAGCACTGCACCGGTTAACACTAGGTGGCCAGTCTAGAAGCCAATAAGGGCCAAAATAGCTTCAGCTGGCACTAAATGGTGTGCTAAACCCTTGGCCTTACCCAAGCGAGACAGCACCCTTGCGCGTGTGCATTGGTTAATTAAAATTCACAAACTGAAGAGTAATGCTTTATATTTTTGCACTGGAAGAGTGCAGCTGGAATACTGGAATAAGAGCGTGTCTTTGTAGGTCCATCGAATGATCTTCTCATTTTTTCCATCAACGCAGCTTGCACATAAGTAAACCATTTAAAGGGGAATTCACGCTTGATCCGTTGAATGTAATGTATGTATTAAAGACAAGCTCTCTTCGTGGAGGTTTTTAAGACTATAATGTAAAGCATCTGTGCATTTTGGCACTAGGTTGTCTCCAAATAACAATTTAAAATTGAAAAAAAAGTGCTTTATTTAATAGCACCGTTTGACTGGCCACAAAAATGTTGTGTTCCTCAGTGCTCAAGAGGGCCATATGTGTTATTGTGCAACCATCTATAAGATCAGCAAAATTCTCTTCAAAATAGGGGTGTCGTAATCAGTGTTGGGAAGTATATGTACATATATATATATATATATATATATATATATATATATATATATATATATGTGTGTGTGTGTGTGTGTGTGTGTGTGTGTGTGTGTGTGTGTGTGTGTGTGTACCGGTATTATGTAATTTAATTACAAAATAAATGTCATTGTAATCAGTTACAGTTACTGGAAAAAAATGTGTAAATAAATTACAGTTTCTGAAAATGTTAATGATTACAAAGGGGGTTACATCAGAATATGTTCACACACACACATAGACACTTTATATTTGGTTTTATGTATAAGCTTTATTTATTTTTTTATTTTTTTTATTTTTTCAAGGCATTGTTAGATGCCAGTGTTTCCTGTCAGATTTGTTTCAATTTTGAAAAGGAATCAAAGGTAATCAGTTACATTACTTAATAAAATAATTATTAAGTTTTATTTTTAATATATTTTAAATAGGGTAAATTGTAATTTGAATCTATTGCATTTCCAGAGTGACCTTCCCAACACTGGTCTTCCCAAGTACTTCATACTTCCCTGGAAAGAGTAGGCCCTGAATGCTCATAAAACAGAAGTCAAAAAGTACCCAGATGACCTACTACTTGCTACAGATTCTGAAGTGTATATCCAGTGGACACTTTACAATCCCATGAGGCCCTAAAACTTTTGTCACCGAAATGCCAGGACCAAACAAATACACTTGCACAACTATGTTGCTGCTCATGAGAAATAAACTCTATCCACTGTTCCCTTAACACTGGGTTCTTTGGGAGGCTGAACAAGGTTATCTTTCCCTCACAACCAAAAACCCACTTCTTTGGTGACTGTTGATTTTGTGGTCTAAAAACAAAAGGACAAATCCTTCTCGAGCAAGTCCTGTGCTGCACTGCTGACGACTTCCATCATATAGGGTCATATTTGAAAAAAAAAAAAAAAAATTATAATAATAACAAATTCCCGAAACTTAAACGAACCTTGAAGGAGTGTATTTGGCACGGAAAAACTCATACGTCCAAAAATGTTTTTGAAATTTGTCCATGTTTAGCAAAAGAATCCAAGTCTTTAACAGTGTAAGTCAGAATGCATGAAATAGCATTAGACCTTCCCTTTAAATAAGACGTTGTTTTCCAACTAAATTAGTTTATTCGGTGTAGGGAACTACTGATCTAAGTGCCACTCCAACACAGTAGATGGTGGACACTTCATGTTGCACCTTAAGGCTGGTTGCCATCCATCATCAACCAGAAAAAAGATGCAGATGTCAGAGGAGATGATAGACAAAAAAAAAGTTTATTTATTTATTTTTGTGTATTTGTATTTTAAGTGTGCTTCAATGGCCAAATATCAGAAACCCCAAAATAAAGTTTGAGATTAATTGATTGAGACAAATTAAATTGCAAGGAATTGCAAGATTATTGTAATTGTGGGTTTTTTTGGTCACGGTAACTGTGTAATAAAAATCTGATGTTTTGACAGATCATAAAGATTATCGCTTATGCAAATACTGTACCTGCTAGCACCCTTTGTTGTAATATGAAAACAACCTTTTGTCGATAGGGGCGCAATTGTAGTATACGCTCTGATGGGTTGTATTTCAGGGATTTGGACAAACGACCTATACAAGCGTATTGGTTGGAGGACAGGTTGCATTTTTTAATTGCAGGATGACACATTATGTAATGCAACATAGCATGATGAAATCAAATTTACGTGGTTAAAATTATTGCAGCTATATACTTATGTATAATAATATGTATAACCATACTGAAGAGTTATATGCTGTGTCTAGTATTTTAACCTCTGTCACTAAAACACTAGATTCCCTGACAGAGTTCACTTAAGTTTAAAGAAACCATCTGCAAGCTAATTATCCAACTTTGGAAATGATACAGCAACTCCCTTCCTTACACAAGTGATCATTACAAAACTGCTTCATACAGATCCCCCTGAAATCAGGAGCGAGATTCAAAGAAGGAATATATTATATAAAAGCACAAAAAAATAAAAATAAAAAATAAAAATTCAAGGTCTCAAGGAAGGTGAAAAGTACTGTTAATTTTGTTACACCTTTTGTCCAGAAGCTCTTAAAAAGTACTCTTAAATTTCATCAAGTTATCAGTCATTAAAGTTGTATGTGAGCAAACAATATAATCATTATTTTAAACCCTTGTCGAGGTCAAATTTTATGATATTTTAAAGGACTTATTAATTTTTTGACTTTATGCCCACAAAAAAATACAAACATTAATTTTAATAACAATATTATTACAGTTACAAATAATAATACCATTAAAATACTTATCATGAAACAGCTGCATTCAATGAATAATAGATCCACAAGAAATGGTGTCATGTCATTGAACCATTAACAGAATGAATGCTACTTTGTTGAGCATTTACATTGAAAGATTGCCATTGATATTTATAGAGGAAGTACTCATCTGAACCTTTTCTTTCAAATAATCACCAGCATCAGTAACAGCAGGTGCTTGCCAACTTCTTGTAACTCCTGAAATAAAATAAATCTAAGTTTGGCTGCGAGCACAAGAAAGAGACAAGAGGAGACAGAAGCCAACTCTGACGCACACACACCTGGTCTATGGCCAGTGATATGACAGATGCTATGTGTTTTTTGGTAAAAGTGAATGGAGGCGTAAGTCATTTGTGGCCTCCGGAAGAAGTGTGTGGTTTTTGGTTTTACTGCGCCCGATAAACCTTGTTCTGACCTGCCAGAAGCAGGATTAATATTGAATGAAAAATGAACATATTTACATTATTTTAATGTCCGTCTGTTCTTTTTAAGCATCTGCGAGTAGAGAATAGTAGATTTGCAGCAAACCATTATCCCAGAAAAAAATTGTGTGTGAGGTTTTATATAGTCAGCTGAAAGAGGATATGAATGATAAAAACTGTCAAACTTGAGTTCGAGAGTCGAAACCCTTCCTCAAATGATCTGTAGTGGTCTAACTAACACTGTTTGGCTACAGCTGATTTACAGGTGCATAGATTGTGACATATCTAAGCCCATTAGTGAACACAATGAAAATGTTCAAAGCATGCTAATTTATGTTATAGAGGAAAAGATACGAATATTGAGGTGGACGCTCATGCCAAAGCTCAAGTTAGCCATCTCACATAACATGAGGTGCGAGACTTTACCTTGAGCTGTGGGACAATGATCTTCTTATTCAACATTTTGACATTTCATTGTGAATAGTTTAAATGGATATGGACAGTATGTCATTTTAGTTTATATCTTGGAGTAGTTAAAAGCACATGCTTGTTCATATATGAGACTAACTTTGACATACTCACATTGCCTAATTGGTCTCTCATTAGACAAGAGTAGAAGGCATATAAAGATAGACTCTGACTGTCTGCTGATTCTGGCATTGGTTCATCAATAGTGAGTAAGGGGAACTGTGTCACACATGCCTGTGGGATCAAGGGAGTGATGCAGCTCGTCACGTTTCGTTTCATGACTCGACACTTTCTCTTGGATCAAAAAGGGATCAAGTTATAGAGAGTGTTATAAAAACAGCCGTCTGGAGGCTTTACTGGAAAGTCAAAAGTAAACTGATTCCATTCATTCAGCCAGGTCTGACTGTGAACTGCACGTAGTCACGCTCAAATCCTAATCAATCTATTTTATTTTATTTATTTATTTTATTTTATTTTTTTTACAGATCTCTATTCTGAACACGTTAGCTAACAGCAACTTTCAAGAACGTTTTAAACATACAGGCTTTTACACAACGGGTCATTACGGGACATCAACACTGGACGCGTTCTTATGTTCAAATGCAGAGCAATTGCATTGCTTTAAAGTAAAATAATTACTTTTAATCTGTCACGATTCTTTAAAAACTCCAAGCCTAGAAAGGCGATAGAGCTATAACGCTAGGATCAAGTCGTCGCGTTCCGTGGTTTAAAACAGCGTTCTCCTTTTGTAGCGTAGAATCATTACGTGGGGTATCATTTCTGCAGGTTACCTGTGAAAAAGGACGGCCCTTATGCTCACCTGTGCAGGTAAAAGGCTCAACTGGACCGCGACGAGTTGTAACAGTGATGTCAAATAGCCCATCTCGAATGCCAAGGCAAGTCTAAGCGTAGAAAAAAATCCAAACAGTCCATCCACCATAAATCTTAACCATAAATCCCACAGAACGGTTCTAGGTGGCCAGTTCGTGTCTTGCTTGTCCGTAGTAAAGTGTGCGTTGCTTTCTCCAAGCTACCAAATACAATTAAGCAATCCGGTAAAAGTGCTAAACATCCTATCCGCGATGTTTTTATCTTACTGTTTTCCTAAAAGGTCAGTGGTGACAGGTCACTTAATTGAATCCAATACATGGAAGATGCACGCGAATACCACCTGTGAAATGTTTAAAATAGTTCCTTCTGGAGTAAACAGTGTTTGGAGGTTTTTATCTTCTTCACGCGCAACTAATCCGCCGTCTGTTTTCTAGTGCAAGATTCGTGCTCGCGCATTTCCCAAATCGAGTGGCACACTTCCATATGAGCGCCTTGACTACCTTTCAACAAGTTGATCACTTAAATCTCCTCCTCCTGAAGCCTTTCTCGTGCTCATACTGTCCTCCCACTGCCCTCCCCTCCGTGAACTCACATCTCACATTTTATTTCGCTTTTCTCACTGATTCAGTCAAAAAAAAGTGGTGACCTACAACCGTTATACTGAGGACTTATTTCTACCTGGTCTGATCTTTTTACCTGTGTGGTAACATCTAAACGTTATTCACAAATTATTTTAAGCCCATTCTTTCAGTATTTTAATCCTTTATAATTATTTTAAAATCTCAAATTGTATATATATCTCATTACATATATTGTATGAAATCTTTTCAACGAGATCTAATTTGTTAACAATAGTTAATGCATCAACACAAACTTACAAGGAGCAAAATATTTTACCCACTTATTAACCTTTGTTATTGATGGTTAATAAACATGTTAAATTTCATGTTCACAGTGCATTAACTAATGTTAATAGATCTCCAAATGGTTTAGTAAATGTTGAGATTAACATTATATAAGATTAATAAATTGTATGTTAAATGTTAACTCAAGTTAAATACAGTACATTTGTAAGACAAAGTGTTACAAAACACATGAATGAAGCATCATTATTTTTTCAAAACAATGTAGGCGAACTCTTCTCAATTTTGAGAAAGTTGCACATTTACTCTACAAACAGAAGATAACAGTAAATATGCTGCATATACATTTGTATAAATAAGTTGCAGTTATAAAACTGTAATAATATTCATGAAATTATAATTTGATTTTTATAAAACAATAAAAGAGCATATTGCACAAAATTCCATTATTATCCTTCATGTTTTCTAATCTCTCCAGCCATAAAGCGCTTGAATGTGACAGCCATTCTTCCAGCAAACAGATGAAGGCACCAATATTCCACAATCCAGAGGTACACCTTCGTCAATTCCTTGAATTCATGTTGTCATAAATAAATAAAGGGGACAATTACATAAAAACCTATGGTGGTTTAATTGCAACATTGCACCCTCGGTGTTTAAAAAGATTTGCATTTCCCATTTCAGTCTCTTCTCTTCATGCTGGTACTTCCATGCTACAGGGTTGGCATTTATCACTTCTTAAGACGACACAAAACTATGCATATTGATGTTGGTCCATTCAGCTATGGTTTTTGTGGTCAAAAGTTTCAAAATTCATCTAGTGTTCTGAGCAAAGCTCTATGGAGTCCAACAGTCAGTCAGTCGGACCAGAAAAAGCACATGCTCAGAATAGACACCCTGAGAAACAAACAAATTCTTTCGCTGAGTACACTGTAGTATCATGAAGTCAACAGGGAAGCACACTCATAAGAAGACATGTGAGACTGTATTATTGCAATAAATCAGATTATGCATGGATGCATGCTGTTTTATGTTCTGTGTATTAATGTGTGGTTTAGAGCTGTGGTATGGGTTGAGCTGTAAGGATTCTTTCCTTACTCACACAATGTTTGTATACAAGTATGTGTTATGTGTTTGCAGTAGCGCTGGAATGCACAGGCTGGAGATTCTTCAGTTTCACTGAATACTTCACGCCATGTTGACTGACAGGGCCTCTATGTGCTATTGTAAAGAGCACGCGTTGGTGGATGGTGTCAGCAAACATAGTGCGTTCCCCCACCTCAGATCACTCCCCATTCTCACAGCACTTTCTCTTTAGCGCCTACCAAATCGAGGAAGTCAGCGAGCTTTCAGCCTGGTAAGGCTTTGAAAAAAATTATGCTATTTAACATATTTCAACATGACCATCATATTGAGTAGTGCCTGTATGTTTTAGTTTAGTTTTAGTGCTTACTAAGGTATGGAATACTTACGAAACTGATGGAATCGTAGTATGTTTGTAATCAAAAGAGCATATGATATTCTAGCACTTATGTGGCTTTGATGTATTTGCCTGTTTTAACGGTCTTCCAGGTGAAAATCCAAATCTAACTTAGAAAAGTAATAACTCAAAAAGCTGCACAATTTGAGGCATCATTAATGTTGTGCATTAAGAACAAATGAGTTTACCCAAATATGAAAATTGTGTCATCGTTTGTTAAACTTCATGTTGTTCCAGACACTTTAAATTAAGATATTTGTAATGAAACTTAAAAGAGCATATATATTTTTTGAATCCTCTCGATTGGAAGAGACAACAAGCAGGCACAGTCTATCAAATAATGGGCTCATGAACATCAGCTCTCACATTTCTGTTATTATCAGAAGTGTTTCAAGAAGTGATCTCGGCATAATGGATGGGCTGGGATGACTGTACATTCCCCTCGAATCTTCATGTTCTCCGATTGTAAAGGAGAATACACAATCTACATTAAAGTTATCCATTCATCATTGTTTAGAAGGTCTGATTTCTGAGGAAGGTTCATTTTACACATGAGAACACTAATCTGAGCTGACAAGATGAAATTAGCGGATATCATGAAGCTTAAAGGTATTTGCCAGTCTCCATAACTGCAGTGTGTCATTACCGTAAACCATCTGGCCAGCTCCTCACCCAGATGTTACATGAATCAACTTCCTGCAATTGCCCGATCTCAGTTATGTACACATCTGCACTCCGTCCCTCCACCTGTTGTTTCTGACGTATTCACTAATAGGAGATCAGGCAGCCCTGGAAGTGGTCCTGTCTTCAGAAAAATCCCCTTTGCATTGTTGCTAAAAATGGGTTTGATGTTATGCTATGATTTCCTTATTGTATTATAGTCTTCCTATTTTCAAGACTAAGGTGACGGTTTCCCTCACATGTCTTAAAGGCCGACAGGTGTTGAACAGTTTCCTCAGGCATTCCACTCTATTGTATGGGCTTGTGATTTTTGTGTTCATTTAGGAAGTCCCCCTCAACACGTGCAAAGTGTCTGACGTGCTGTTATTGTCTGACAATGATGTGTCACATGGCATTAGATTTGTTTACACAACATCTTTTAGGTGCTCATTAGTCATTTGCTACTGTTTTTGACACCTTTTGTCATTTCCTTGAAATCTTTATTTTAGTTTTATTGAGTATCTCAAGTAAATACAGAAGGTTATGGATTAAGTGAACGTGAACAGGTGGGTGAAAACTGAACATGTGTCAGTATTTCATGCATGCCTTCGTCTTAAAAAGACAGCATTCCAAATTAAATACCTATCCGTCGTTAATTTTAACCAACAAAATATGTTAACTTAATGTATACATGTAAAGTAAAACCTACTGTATCTGAAAAAATTTGTTTAATTTTTGTATCTCTATTGTACTTGTCTCTTATTGGGCTTCTTAAAAAAAAAAAAAAAAAAACCTAGACTTAAACTATGAAAGACTCAAATGACTAAAATGTGACTAAGACTATTAAGCATTTTTGTCTCAAGATAAAGACTAAGACTAAATCAAACATACAAAAACATTGTGGTCTTAAAGACTTCTGCTCTCCTGGATCAGCACTGTTTATTATTGCAGTACAATAATATTTCTTCTCTCTGCTAATAAGTTTATTCTTCCCCAGGGTGAAATGCATGCTTTATAAATACATCTACAACCACACACACACACACACAGACACACACACACACACACACACTCACACATATTCTGGCTAAAAAACAACATATGCTCAAAACAGTACGAGGCATGCTGCCAGTTATTATTTAAAAAAAAAAAGTAATCTTTAAAGTTCATAAAAAATAAAACATGCATGTACAGTTTAAATGCATGTTAAGGGTTTCAAATTCAGAAATGTGAAGCTCATATTTTTGACTCCCATTATTGCATTAATGTAAATGAGAATACATTTTAAGTAAACAAATAATTTCAAAATATTTTTTGTTTAACCCCAAATACCCCTTCCCCCTTTTGACATATTTGTACTTTGTGGTACTACAATGTTGTTATTTCCTGTGAGGGCTTGTTGTCCACTTTAAACCTTATGATATAATTTTTCTTCTGCATGACGAAACCCAAAGAAATTCAGTCTCTCCTCACAGGAAGTTGGTCTAATTATTCCACGAACACTTAGGTTAATCTTTATCAACACAATGTAAGGTTAAGGGAGGGCTGTCAGACTGAGAGCCTCAGCGTGTCCCATTACAAGAGTTTGAAGTAGGACATGCCAGAGGCGAATGCAAGGTGAAATCCATCCGCTGGAGTTGTGTTTATATGAACTGCTGCCAAGCTAAATTATTTATTTCAAGATTATTTTTGCATAGGGAAAGACAACTACCTAAATAGTTATTACCACTGTCTTCTAGTTGTGGAACAAGAATGGGGGCGGGTGGGGGGTTGGAGATGGGGGAGCTGGCGATCTGTCGCGGGTCGAAGGGAAAAAATGCAAAACTGAAGGGAAAGGAGGGGTGTATAGGATAATGGGTTTAGGGCTGTGGAAAGTTAATATCTTAAAACAATACACAGCGCAACCGGACGTTGAGAATTTGGCAGCGGCGTAACTCCTCACCTTGGCTGATCTGGCTATTAACAGAGATAAGAGCTCCAGGGCCGCTGTGCACTTGCTGAAACACTGGATTTGATTTCCTCTGATATTGCCTGTTTGTTGTTCTACTTTTGTCTCATAATGGACTGGTCTGGTGAAATATGTTCTAGAGGGCTGGTAAAGAGGCCTGGTCCCAGATGGATGTGCACCCTCGGGGAACCACAGTTAAAGACCACCTCTGTAGAACAAGAACTTGCTTTTGGCATGGAACATGGTGGGAGGCTCGGTTTTGGAACTGATGTAGAAATGAGTACAGAGATTAATGTTTTTACTTGATCCTATTAGTTATATCAAGAAATCCAGAGCACAACTTGACTGGGTGTTTAGCTCATTAGCAGGCCGGAATTGGCTGGAATTCCAGAACTGAAATGCCAGAGCTGAATGTTCTACACATCTTCTGCCTTTTACATGTGTGTTATTATGAAATAATAACACATTTTATTGCATTTAAATCTTTTCTCCATTCATAATTCCACAGATTGTGCCTGCCACCAGCATGTCTCTTAACATATGTCAGTTGGACATCTCAGTTGCATCGCCCTGAATCTGATGTTTGATTTTCCATGACCGTTTCCCTCACATTGTATAAACAAATAAACAGAGAAGCTCCAGGATGGCGCGAGCAGGATTGTGAGAACGGAGAGACCTGACCTGTCTCTTAGAGACATAAAGGTTACAAATGTTTGGTTGTACAAACCCAGCCTCTCTGTGTTTGCTGAAACTTGTATAATTTTCCTGACTAGGGTTGAGTATCGAAAATTGTTTCCAATTCCAGAATCAGATACATAAAGCTGCAGTCCGTAACTTTTGGGTTAAAAATGATCTAAAATCAATATCTGAGCAAGTACATGACCAGCCAGTGTTCAAAACTAGGGCTTTACTTTAGCCCTATTCACAACAGTAAGCTTTTAATAATGTTTTCTCATTTGAGTGGTATGGGTACAGTAGGTTTTTGTGCGAAATTCGAGCATGGCGGTGCGTCAATAAGTCCCGTCTGTAAACATAAAGAAGTTGTCCTGGCTGCTAGGCTATCGCATGTCAGGATCCTGCAGGTAGTGGATCGTTTATAACTGATCATTACACTTAATCACCATTGGTAGCGCAATTAATTGTAATGCTTTTTTCCTCAGTTGGTCTGAACAAACAATCATTCAAATAATCACAGAAGTACGGGGATAAAAGTTGATAGTTTGGATGTAAACAGTGATGTGTAAGGCAGCGATTAAAATAGAACAAATCAACTTTTGAAAGTAATTTGACTTTCAAATAAAGATTTATCAATTATGTTTCTATTCCATTAGGTGGCGAAAAGCTGTTAAAAAATGTATTTATTTTTTAATCCTTCATTCAAGAGATTCATTCAAAAACACTGATTCATCCAATAATGAAACAAGTAAATCTTAAGTGAATCACTGAATCTTTCATTCATAACATCTCAGGTTACAAATGTAACCATGGTCCCCTAAGTAGGGAACGAGACACTGCGTCCTCTAGGGGTCACTCTGGGTTACGCCTCGTCATGACCCGTGTCTGAAGCATACATTGAAAAAACACCAACAAGTTGGCCGGCGACAGCCCCTGACATAACTACTGGTGCAACTATAGAATAAATAGTTACCGGGAAAACACATCATTCACTTCTTCGTCTGAAGCTTGCGTTCCAAGCATGGCAGGAAAGCTAAAGGATGCAGTGTCTCATACCCTACTCAGGGACCAGTTGTTTCCCCACTTATTTACTAGGGGCTATGATTTCCGTGATGCAGAAAACACGGAAGGAATCGCGGAATTCAGTCATAAAAACGGAATTTACAGTTTAACATGGAATGTCACAGAATTTGTCCAATTTTGAATTGGTAGGTCATTGCACTTATATAAAATTATGATATGAATTATATATGATTTAATTTAAGTATTTGCCAGAAATGTATTACTATTGTTCAGCAGAATGTACATAGCCTACTACTACTACTACTACTAAAATGAAACAAATATTTTAAGGAATGATCAAACAACATTTCTTCCATGTTTTATTTTTAATTGTAAATTTAATTCAATTTACTTTTTTCAATTCAAGTTTATTTGTATAGCACTTTTTATGATACAAATCATTACAAAGCAACTTCACAGAAAATTAAGTTTCTACAATATTTAGTAGTAGCTTATAAGTGGTGACTGTCAGTTTATGTGCATTTGTCAGGATTTTTCAGAAAAATTAATACAAGACGTAGTCAGCCAGACGATGAACATTAATAACAATAATTATTCAATCTAGATTGAAACAGAGAGAGTGTGTCTGAACCCCAAACATTATCAGGAAGGATATTCCAGAGTTTGGGAGCCAAATGTGAAAAAGCACTAGGTTCCTAGGAACTACCAAAAGTCCAGCGTTTTGTGACCTTAGGGAGCGTGATGGGTTGTAACGTGGTAGAAGACTAGTTAGGTACACAGGAGCTAAACAATTTAGGGCCTTATAGGTAAGTAATGATACTTTGCAACTGATACGGAACTTAATAGGTAGCCAGTGCAGAGACTGTAGAATTGGGGTAATATGATCATATTTTCTTGACCTGGTAAGGACTCTAGCTGCTGCATTTTGGACTACCTGTAACTTGAAGATGCAGGACAACCACCTAGAAGTGCATTACTATAGTCGAGTCTAGAGGTCATGAATGCATGAACTAGCTTTTCTGCATCAGAAACAGGTAACATGTTTCATAGCTTGGCAATGTTTCTAAGATGGAAGAATGCTATTTTTGTAACATGAGAAATATGGTTTTCAAAAGTTGCTGTTTATCAAAACACACAGATGTTTGACTGTAGAGCATGTAACAGTACATCCGACTAGTTGCAAACTGTAGTATACTAGATTCTGTGTACTGATTTTTGGTCCAATAATGAATATGTCTGTCTTATCCGAATTTAATAGGAGACACACCCCTGTTAGCTTAGATAATTTAGAAGTTTCATCTGGTCTCGTTGAGATATATAGCTGAGTATCATCAGCATAACAGTGGAAACTAATTCCGTATTTTCTAATAATATTACCAAGGGGCAACATGTATATTGAAACTAGAAGAGGACCTAGGACGGATCCTTGTGGCACTCCATATTTTACTGATGATAAATGAGATGACTCCCCATTTAAGTAAACAAAATGGTAACGATCGGACAGGTAGGATCTAAACCATCTTAGAGCCTGCCCTTGAATACCTGTATAGTTTTGTAATCGATCTATGAGTATGTCATGATCTATGGTGTCGAACGCTGCACTAAGATCAAGTAAAACTAGAAATGAGATGCAGCCTTGATCTGATCCAAGAAGCAGGTCATTTGTAGTTTTAACAAGTGCAGTTTATGTGCTATGGTGGGGCCTGAAACCTTTTCATTAATCCAAGACACGGGTGCAAATAAAACAAATATGTAAGTGCATACTGTCTGTCTACACCCGGTTATGTATCTTTGTATTGTCTTTATCTGTTTTCTTTGTATAAGTCTATCTCTGTCATTCTTCTGTAACACCACACCAAATGCTACATACAGTAGCCTTGGACAATTAAGCTTTGAGCCAGCTGTATTACACTCACTCTAGTGAGACTTAGAAGTCAACTCTGTTCGAGACTCATTATAAAGAATGACAGCCGTCTTATCAGAGAAACAGGACATGCCCCAGGGCATAAATCATCATGCAATCACACACACACCCCGCCTCCTCCTGAGTGTAGCACATAACTGTTCATACACTGCCACTGGTAATACTTCAGAATAAAGTCTTGAAATACACACGTAGGCTTAGAAAAAAATAATTTTAATTAAAAGACAAAAATATATTTTGAAAAACACTGCAATATCTTTTGTGACATATTATATAGGTGTATTAATGATTACAATTGGTTTTTGGCTGAAATGTTTACTAAAGCAGTCTAATGCCCCCCTTTATTAAATGTGATACTACTTCTATTTATTTAAAATATGCACTGGCAAGGTGGAAAAAAAATGTTATGCTAACGCTGAGAAGACATTTGTTTTCACTTATTATTAAGGGTAATGTTTGGAACAGTAGAGCTCTAAGACATTTTTAGAAAGGTAATGATTGCGCTTCTGAAGGGTTTATGAGATAATCGACAGCACAACATATTTATCAAGTAGACATAACAGAGAAGTGGATTGGAGGGCTGGATTTTGCTGAATTACTTTTAAGGAATAGGGGGCAATTTTAGTCAAATGTATTTATCCTGCTCCCTCAAACCAACCCTACACCACCACTACAGAACATGAATAAATGAATAAAATCAGAAGAAAACAACACACCTCCCCTATGAAAAACCACAAAAACTTACTAGACACATTTTTGAGGTGCATAGGGACTGAAGTCCTTAAACTATGGCTAATTAATTCTGTTCCTAGATGGCCATGACCTGCTGAGTTCAGATCCAACAATAGTTATCAGAACTAGCTAACAGTTCCTGCTGTCTTGTTCCCTCGCTGCCTTATCAGGAAATTATTTTGCCGGGATCATTTGCGCACGAAGGCACCTCACAAAATTTATTTCGGATATGCTTCTGAGGCAGCGTAATGGTTTAATGATTTACAAGAAAATAGAACAAGCATTGGTGATAACCAAGTGAATATTTAATTACTATAATACTGATTTCTCTATAGAAATAAAATCAAAAGTTGGCCGGGTAACATCCATTTACACACAAACTGACCACCAAATGCAATTTTCAGATGACATCTTTATTTTCTTTACCTCACCCATCACAGAATTGAATGCACAGAATTGTGGGATATCAAAGGCATCTATGCTGTCTTCAAAAATCGATCAGATAAAGGTATCTCAGGAGACAGTACATAACTTGGTATGCATCCTTCGAAAGCAGCATTTTTTTGCTTTTGGACGCTGCCTAGGTCGGGGCAATCAATTCAGCTCCTGGAGGGCCACCTTGGAGCAGAGTTTGGCTCCAGCTGTAATAAACAGATCTGTTGGATCTAAACTTGGCAGGAAAGGGGTCCTGGCTGGATAGGATACCCCTGCACCGTGTGTCATGGACATGAATGGTAACTTGAATCTAGCAACTTATTAAGAAGGGGTGTGCTATTCTTTTTTAAGTGATCAGACTATAAAATCTGTCTGGTGGACAATAAAGTGAAAAGTAAGTGAAATACTACCATGCACTTGCACTGAAGGAGAGATCCAGGCCATTTCAAAAGTCTGAATATCATAGACAACTAAGAATGCACTCTGTAGTTTAGGCAGGTAAGCATAAAAAAATTCTAGAAATCAACCAGAACACATGCATAACAATGCCCTGGCAACCACACAGAACACCTTGGCATTTTTAAAAGCGACGCTTGCATTGGTACGGTAAGTACAAATCTTGACAGATTGTTGTAAATACCTTGTTTAATATTATTATTGAATATAGACTGAACACAGAGACACTAGAAGCATCTTTCAGTGCTGATTAACAATCTGAGAATATCCAACTGACTGGGCAACCTCGTTCGAGGGATCCCAGCCTAATCCTCATGGATTTGGGGGATTTTCCCATACCAGATGAGAAGCAGATGTCGCCATCTCTCCCTCCCTCCATATACTTCTCTTTATCTTGTTCCCAGTTAACTTCCCTCACTTTGTCAATTGTCAACTTGTGTTGACGTCAAAGCATGTCCCTCTCTCTTTTGGTTTCTGGCTGTCCTTTACCCTATTTCCTTCACTCACCCCTACACATTTCCCTTAATTTCCCCCTTCCATGCATCTCAGTGCCTCTCCCACTATCTCAGTCTCTCAGGCCCCCTCCTGAAACAAGTCCTTCAGCCTCCTCATTCCCTGGGGTACACAGAAAGAACACAGGAACCATGGGAAGGCCCAAAGTCCCCAGAAACTTTGTCACATGACCAGAGCACCCGCCTTTCAGTGGGAGGCACGCAGTGCTGATGTAAGGTGGAACTGTACTTCGTGGACCACATCCAACAGCTCCTGTTCTTTCTCATGGAGAGCAACAAAAAAACAAGGCAATTCAGTGAAATGGTCTGTTTTGGACAATTCCCAGTTGACTTTATTCTGGCAGACACTAGGTAAAAAATATCTCTGTATTTAACCCTAGTTAATTATTTTTCCGTAACTATTGTTTTGTTTTTGTTTGTTTTTTTGGAGGTGAACTATGACATTCCTAAAAGAGGGGTTTTGAAAATGTATGTCGGGGGACCTGATAAGCATGTGTGGACTTTACCTCTCCAGTGCTCCAAATATCACCACCGCTTCAATTGTGGTGGTGGACTCTTGTGGACTGTAGCTCTGTGGATCCTTTTGTTGAGGTCTTTGGGCTTATACTCTTGGTAATGGCCTCAGTATAAACATATCTGTTTTTCTGTGGGTTTGCACATTCTGAGTGGTCAGAGGACTGCTGGACAAGCTGTCTGTAAACAAGGGCCTGGTAGAGGGAACAGGAACTCCCTATAGGAGTACTATAACAAAGATGGAGGGACGTTTTCTGTTTGTGTATGTTTGTGTATAAAGGGAAGAGATATCAGTCACAACTGCGAAGAATTACACTCTAAAAAAAGAATGTGTTAGCTCAACAATAAACAAAATAGTTACGCAACAATATGCATTTTTTTGTTTGTTTTTGTTTTTGAGTTATGACAACTTCTAATGAAATTATGTTCAGCCTACAAACTACACTGAATTAGAAGAACTTTATAATATATAACATAAACATAAACATGACATAATCAACATAAGTTGATTACTCAAAAAACCAAATTAATTTGCTCCAACTAATGTATTTGTGGGCCTGGAACCGATTTAAATGAACTTGTTTTTTAGTTTTTTTTTAATTCCAATCCACAGATATCATAGCACATGCTATTTGTAACTTATTTAGCATGTATATTCAGTGAACACTGGCATTAGCGCAGTCTTTGCTAATAGAATCAATGTAGAGTTTACCTTCATTGGATCAACTCTTCAGCACAGCGGTGACCACAAAAACTTCAACATAGCAGAAACATTACATCATCAAACACTTAACAGTTCTTTCCCTTCTCTAAATAACTCATAAAATAACACTTAATTTCAACATTTACTCTCCTTATCCAGTCGTATGCAAAGCATGCTGGAAACTAGAAATCCACTACCCAATCTCCAAAGTTAACAAATAAATTCAATTAATGCAGAAATTTGAGTTTAAATTACTCACAATATTAAGTAAATGTAATGATCAACTTTAACAAAATAAAATTTTCATCTTAAAAGTTTTAATTTAGTTATTACATTTGAAATTTTAACTTGCAACAATACAGATATTTTAGATGAGGTCACAGGTCGCCTGAATCATTTTTTAGGGTGTATAGGGTTTTGCCATATTTATATCATCAATACAACTTGCTGAAAATAAAAAATATATATTCCTTGATAACAGAATCATATTTTTATGACCGGGGCAGATGTAATACAGTAATTTTGGAATACACATCTGAAAAACCATTTTCTTGGTTTCATATTTTTTTTTAGCAGTTTAATGAGGTTCATACATTCTTAAATTAGGTCCCCAAATATGTGTTTGCATGTATGTCTTGATGTTTGGGAAAATAAAAGATTTATAAAGCTTCCAGCTAATAATAGAGTTGTACATTAGCATGAACAAACAAGCTTTGGATTTTGTTTGCTAAGGTTCTAGTCCCACGAGTTCACACTGTGGCAAAGATTCAATGATACAGGGCAACCAGAGGATGTTTCAGTTGGACCTTGAAACCACATCATTCCCTACAATGAGCTGAGGGACTGGGATCCTAAACCAAGAGAACTTGGATGCATTCGGAAACTTCTTGGCAAAACATCTGGCTCACAGCTGCATCAGAAATAGCAATATAGCATGGTACTGTTCACAGTCAGAACAGGTTCACCTACTTTTTAAGATAGCACTGCTCACTGGGAATTCAAGTTTTGGGAGGTCATTCAGAAAGCCAGATAATCCTCTCTTAAACACACAGTTTTCCTAAAAGCAATATTTAATGTTCTGATGCTTTTTAATGAAGCAGGATGCATTGGCAAAATAATGGTTAAATGTGTAGTGTTATGACATCATGGCTTAGGTCAGGTGTCTCAAACTGCCGGCCCGCGGGCCATTTAAGGCCCTTCTTCCCCCTCCACCCGGCCCGCCACTGATGTAAAAAATAAAACATAATCCGGCCCGCTAAATTAATTTTATTATTAATATTATTATTATTATTTTCTAGTTGTCTCAAAAAAAAAAAAAAAAATACGCGCATGCAGACAGATTTAAAAACCGCTGGATTCGGGGCATTCGTACGTAGTTGTATGTTGTTTGGCTGCGAAGTGCGAATGATAAGATGTCTCTTTCCAAACCGAAAAGGAAAGTGGATGAAGAACACAGACAGTTTCAAGAAAGATGGACGTTGCAGTATTTTTTTGTGGAGTTTAATGGAAACGCTACCTGTATGATAAAAAGTCGCTGTTCTAAAGGAATATAATCTCAAACGTCATTACTCGACTAAACATGGAGAACAGTACCAGGAAGACGAGAGAAAAAGACGAGCCACGCTGTTGCAGAGAGAGCTAACGTCCCAGCAAAACATTTTCCATAAAGCCAAAAAAGATGCTGATGCTGCAGTTGTGGCAAGTTATGTGGTGGTGAGTGAATTGATCGCTAAAGCGGGAAAGCCATTCACAGAAGGTCAGTTTATAAAGGATTGCATGCAGAAAGTCGCTGATATTCTTTGTCCAGAAAAGAAAAACTTGTTCAACAACCTATCTTTGTTGGCAAACACAGTGGCAGAGCGGATCAGCGAGTTATCGAGTGACATTTATGATCAGTTACGCAGCAAATCTAAAGATTTCACAGCATATTCTGTGGCGCTTGACGAAAGTACAGACATAACCGACAGTGCTCAGTTAGCAATTTTCATCAGGGGTATTAATGACCAATTTGAAGTGACAGAAGAGTTGTTGAGTTTGTGTCCAATGCACGGCCGTACCACAGCCAAAGATATATTTCAGCAGCTGTGTGACGCCATTGAGCGCGCTGGTTTGCCGTGGAACAGGCTGGTCGGCATTACCACTGATGGTGCCCCGTCTATGACAGGGGAAAAAAATGGACTGGTAGCACTAGTACAGAGAAAGTTAGAAGAGGAAAATGCAGATGCAGCAGTTGTTCTGCACTGCATTATACACCAACAGGCACTGTGCAGCAAATGCTTGAAATATGAACATGTCATGTCTGTTGTCCTGAAATGTATAAATTACATCAGGTCTAGGAGTTTACAGCATCGCCAGTTTCGGGCCTTTTTAGAAGAAATTGAGTCAACATATGGTGATGTACTTTATTTTACTGAGGTCCGCTGGCTCAGCAGGGGGAATGTCCTGAAGAGATTCTTTGAGTTAAGATCAGAGGTGAAGAGATTCATGGAAGATGGCAGAATGGATGTTCCTGAATTTGATGATCCTAAATGGGTCATGGACCTTGCATTCTTAGTTGACATAACACAGGAGCTGAACATCCTTAACCTGAAGCTCCAGGGCCCAGGTCAGCTCATCACAGCAGCGTATGACAGTGTGAAAGCCTCCACAAAACTAAGATTGTGGAAAACTCAGCTTTCTGCAAAAAACCTTAGTCATTTCCCAACATGCAGATCTCTTGCGGAGGAGGGCACAGCATTTAGTGGTGATGAATATGCCTCTGCTATTGAAAACCTACTGCAGGAATTTGATCAACGTTTTGCTGACTTCAAGGCACATTGTGTCACTTTCCAGCTGTTTGCAGACCCCTTCTCAGCTGATGTGGAGAGTGTTCCAAATCTTTTGCAAATGGAACTAATTGACTTGCAGTGCAACAGTGAGCTAAAAACTAAATTCAGAGAGGCACAGGGACAAGCAGACAAGACTGGACAGTTTTTAAGAGAATTACCTCCATGCTTCCCAGAGCTGTCCAAAGTGTTCAGTTGGGTAATGTGCCTTTTTGGAAGCACATATCTGTGTGAGAAACTTTTCTCAACTATGAACTTCAATAAATGCAAGTACAGGTCCAGGGTTAGTGATGCCCATCTTGAAGCTGTACTCAGAGTTTCAACTGTGACCTCCATCAGGGCGAATGTGGCTCAGTTGTGTGAGCAGAAGCGCTGCCAGGTGTCTGGCAAGAAATAGAATGGTGTACAAATGTATTCAGGGTTTGTTCAGTGCAATGTTGTTATTTGATCGCTAGTTTTTTTTTTATTTAAGTCAAAATAAAGAAAGGGAAAAAAATTTGAAGTAAATAAAAAAATAATGTTTAAAAAATTTCCACTTTCTTGTTGTGCTTGAATGTTAAAATGGCCCTCCTATGAGGTGTCAATCACATCAATGGCCCCCAGCCAATTTGAGTTTGAGACCCCTGGCTTAGGTGAAGGCACTTAAAATGCTGGCCAAAAGAAACACTCAGTGCTACACTTTTGAACCAGTATTACTGATACTTTCTAAATGGCAGTTCCTCTCATAATAGCAAGATAGTCAGATATGGGAAGGAAAGGCCCCAAACAGTGAATGGCCTGTCAAAGTAGACCGGTAGAAAGAGAAGATCAGGGCACTTCCAAGGATGAGGAAAGTTCCTTCAGACAAAGTGAACTTTAGTGGCTGTTACTGCTACGTTGAAGACTCCTGTAAGTTCCGGTCGTTCCCAGCTCTGCAAGGGAAATAAATGAGTTTATTTTTATCATTAACGTTTTCTGAGAAATTTCAGAATCTTGCCTTGTAGAAAAAGTTATAAAGTGAATAACTGCCGATCTAAAGAGTAGATACGCTTCATTTTTTGGTTGCAAAACAACAAAGCTTTGTGTAGTAAAAATCACCACATATCTTGACCATCAGATTTTAAGCCGGACATAACATATTGAAAACAACTAATCATTTCACAATTTCAGATAAGTGGGCTCAGTCTCGTATGTTTTGAGGCAACCATATGCACAATTTGGCACCTAAACGTGTATTGCATGTAAATGTAAAGTGAGGGAGAAAAAAAACGAACTGTGTGTGATACCAATCTGAGAGTGATAACAGCTTACGTCAAACACTAAACACTCATGCGCTCTTGGACATCTGTGATCTGTGGGCAAGCTGCTAAAACTTTATCATTCACAATCTTCAATCAAGACTAGCATCCGTATTGGGATGTTTTAAATTAGTGTAATTAGCTACAGTAATTAGCAATGCTCACTGTAGAGGCCAAAGTACAATTCATAGTAATTTAAATAAGAATTAATGTTAAAAAGGTAAATAGTTTAATTTAGAAGTTCATGTTAAATACTATTTAAAAGGTTAAAAGCATCTTAGAATTCATGCGTTTATAGGATTTGGTACATATTGGTAAAATAGTGTCACACTGTTTTGGCGAAGGTTGGTTCCGCCCGAAGATGGTTTCCGCCCGGCCCGTATATTACAAACACCGGAACTTCCGGGAAACTCCGGGGGGCAAATTGGGCTGTACGAGGCACAGGTGAGGACAATAAACGCGGCGATCGTGGATTGGACAATGGAGAGAACAGGAAGGGTATAAAAAGAGTCTCAGAAATTCAAACAGCAGTTCGAGTTGAATCGTTTCAGGCCGATCCGGCGGGCAGTGTAGAGGTTTGGGCAGAGTCAGCATTGGTGAAGGCAGAGGATCTTCACGGGGTGAAGAAGGAGACAAGGACACTAGTAACTGGGCTGAGTATACAACGTTTATTGATGTTTGATGAGACCATCTATATATAAACTACTGATGTGTTGGAGTCACAGTCATAGGAAGTACTCACCGGAAGTAACGTCAAGGGCAATCTCCAGCAACGGAAAACCGATGGTGTGAAGAGGATTGGACAGCTAGAAGGAGAAGGAGACAAAGGAAGAGTGTTATCGTTCATTTGTGAGTACTATTGGACAGTGCATTGTACATCATTGGGGTTGCTTTGGGACCTCGTCGAGGTGGAAACTAGGAAGGGGCGTGACTTGCAACATCTGTGGTCCGCTCCGACCTTTGACAGATTTTGGCGTAGTCGGCAGGATTTCACCTCGAGTTGAGCGACCAGGGTCCCCCAATGACCGACAACGAATTGCCAGAGGCCCCACCCCGTGTCATGCCAGTGTTTATGGGAAACCCCTGGGTGCAGAAATACGGCGGCGTAGAGTCCGAAGTACGCCTGTCCGAATGGAAAGCCCAAATCGAATACTTGGTCAGCCTCCAAGGGCTGAGTGCTGCACAACGGCTGCAGTTTGTGTTGAATTCACTAGAGGGAGAAGCCCGGCGTGAAGTACAGGCCGCCCCAGAAGCTGTCCGAGCCACCGCCCAGACCATTTTTCAATTCCTCACTGAACAATATGGCGATACCACCCCAGTTGCTGTCCTCCGAGCTCAGTTCTTTGCTTGTAAACAAGGCCCCCGTCAACCCAGTAGGGCTTTTGCACTGAGACTACGAGAGCAGTTCACACGATTACAGGGACATCCAGATCATGGGCTGGGAGATGGGGAAACCTTATTGAGAGACCAGTTCCTACTGGGGTTGAGAGAAGGCCCTGTACGTCAGAGTCTGAGAGTCCAGTTTCGGAGAGACCCCGGGCTTACCTTCGAAGACCTTAGGAAGGAGGCGGTGGCACTGGAAAGCGATGAGGCTGAGGTGAAAGACCCTCCGGTGTGTGCAGCCGTAAGTGGGTCTGCGACGGCGGCCCCAGAGGTAACGGATTGGAAACAGGCCTTGAAATTGGAACTCCTGAAGGATGTCCGAGACCAAATGTCCGAACTGTCTAAAACGTTGCTGGGAGAGCTACGCCTGGGACATGCAAGAGAGGAGGTGAGACCTATCCCCCGAGATCGGGTGTATTCGGATGGAGGCCGAGAGCCAGTCAGACGTCCCAACCGGCCTAGCCGGCCTCGGTTCGAGTGGGATGAGCAGGGGAGGCCGATATGTCACCGCTGTGGGGAACCGGGCCATTATAGTCGACAGTGTGGGCCCCGAAGAGCTTCGGAGGGGGGTTTTTAGGTCAACCGGCCACAGTGGGTCGTGTGGTCGGGACCCCCTTAGAAGACCCGTCTGAAGGAGCTGACTCCAGGAGTGGGATGATCGGGCATAGCCCAGTGGTGGAGGTCCAGGACAGCGAGAAGGAGACAAAGGAATAGTGTTATCATTCATTTGTGAGTACTATTGGACAGTGCATTGTACATCATTGGGGTTGTTTTGGGACCTCCTCGAGGTGGAAACTAGGAAGGGGCGTGACTTGCAACATCTGTGGTCCGCTCCGACCTGTGACAATAGTGTACTGCCTCTTTAAGAAAAGGCCAACTATATTACTTTGATTCTCATTATGTTATTCAGATCTTGAGAGCTAGTTACTTTTATTAGTAATCTTTTATTTCATTAGCAACTATAGAATAAGTGTATTAGTCAGCTCACATTTTCATTCTTGTAAATTTGAAACCAGAGATATTTTCAGGTTTTATTTCAACAACGTTTCTGAAGTGGATTTATTGAACTGTGTTGCTGGCTGACAATGGACACTACAAATGGGACTAGCTGCTTGGAATAATATTAGACAGTTATTAGTGTTAGCCATCGCATATCCCAAGATTTCAAACCTCTATACTCACTTAGACTTCATCAATATTGTTACGGATTCTAACCCCCTTGCCAAAGTACCAACTTGGATATGTAACTAACTCGTGAATAAATTATATTGCAAAGCCATTCTGCAGTTTTCATTTATCTACCTAGCATATAACTCAGGGCCGGCCCTGACCAATTTGCTGCCCTAGGCAAGATTTTACCTGGCGCCCCATGCATCACAGCCCATTTCACCCTGTCATTGTGTTCATGATTTAGCATATATACACACACACACACTACAGCAGAACGGTTTCCAACACTCATAATAAATCATCATATTAGAATGATTTCTAAAGGATCATGTGACAGACTGGACGTCACATGTGACACTGAAGAATGGAGTAATGATGCTGAAAATTCAGCTTTGCATCACAGAAAATGATAATTTAAAGTATAATAAATTGAAAACAAATTTTAAATTGTAATATCACAATATAAAATTTCTGTATTTTTGATCAAATAAATGCAGGCTTGATGAGCAGAAGAAACTGCTTTCAAAAACATTAAAAATAGTAATGTTTCCCAAACTTTTGGCCTGTACTGTATCCTCCCAAAACTGCACAACTATAGAGTAAAACATTAATAAAAAAAGTGATAAAAAATGCGCCTTAAAACTGATCACAGGTCGGAGCGGACCACAGATGTCGTGGGTCTCACCCCTCCCTAGTTTCCACCTCGAGGAGGTCCCAAGAACACCCCAATGACCAGACACACGACAGAGAGTGAGTATAATTAAAACAAACTTTAAAATTATTAAAAAGGTGTGAAGGGAAGGGAAAAGGGAATCTAAAATCCACTCCCGGGGCCAGAGAGTATAGGTCCGAGTTGCTTCTGACTCAGTCACGGAGACTCTCAGGTAAGCCTGTCAGTAATCGGTGTCCTTTCCTTCACGTTACTCAACAGGGTTTTTCTCAGTAGTGCCTTTGTGTTTCTCCTGCAGGAGAACCGTCGGTGGGGCCCTTCCAGTCCCTGCACGCAGAGCAAAGAAGGCAAGTAATTCTGATGAATTGGGTGGGGTGCGTACCTGACGCCGTTCGCCACGAGATTCTGGGTCTGTGGTTGGGAACACCTAAAAGGTCCATCGGTAAGTATGCAGGTGAATATATTGGGGTCTCGGCCTTCGGTGTATAGGTAAGTATGCAAGAAAGATACACAATCCTCAACTTCGATTTTTGTCCAGGTAAACCCTACGGATGGAGTTTGCAGGTGAGTATGCAAGGGCGATGCACTGGTATTTCACTCGGGGCGTACAGGTAAGTATGCAGAAGGACAACTGGGTCTTTACTTTGGACGTACATTTAAGTATAAAAGGGCGATACGCAGGTTCTTAGCTTTAGGCATACAGGAGGTGTACACAGGGGAAACTGGAGCTTTGCTCTGGGCATGCAGGTGGGTATACAATGACAACACTGAATGGATACAACTCACAGACCCTCGAAAAGATGGACGTCAGCTTTAGCCCTTTTCAGCTCGGGAGTCTAGAGAAGGTGTAGGTCACGACAACTGTGGTCTTCTTCACCGGGGCAGACTTCCCAGACCAACACTCAACACGGTCACCTCCAACCGTGGAAACCCTCCCACGACGACTCTGAGCCTCAAGCTCAGACCTGTAGGACTGGTAACAGACGGACAGAGTTCCTGCACAAATCTACTTGGCGTCAGTGAATATATGGAGAAAGACACACCACCACTCGAATTCGACCAAGAGTGGATAGAAGTACAGATTGAAGTTGCTGCACATTGAGCCTTCCACGGCCTCAGCTGGTGCCACCACGCTGGGTGACTTCAGGTAGGTTTGTGCCACCGGGTATGTACCTCAGGAATGACTCGAACGCTTCCCTCTCCTCTCTTCCAGACAATGGACCAGAGATCTAGACAGGGGCGAACCTCTGAAAGTGCTCCACAAACAGGTATTCATACACAAGGGCTACACAGCTGGATGTTCATATAGCTGCAAACACTTCTCCCAGTCGTCGTCGTCCCCCACAATATGCACACTGTTCCTTACTTGCTATTGTTGACACGTCACCACTCGGCGGAGTAGGGGTCCAAAGCCACAAGCGGGCATGTATCTAAAAGACGGTCGTCTCCCAACACCGGTGCACGTTCTTCTCCACAGGGTTTTCTCTCCCAGCCTAGAAGGTGATTACTGACGACATGACACAGCACGACACTGCAGACTTCAAGTGTACACACAGCAAAGAAAAGGACTCACCCACTGCACTCCACACACTCACAGTGAATTAGGGTCAAAACCACATAGGACCGGGGATTAGTTCCTGGACGTTGGGGGCACCGTTGCAGCAGACAGCCAGAGGAAACGTCACAGCCACGACAAGGCACCAGACTCCTTTTTTGCTGGTCCCGGCTCACCCACCAATCCTATTATGGTGGGGACGCTCATACTGGTCACAACTCACAAGAGGTATATGGATATTCCACACTTGCAAAGTAACTGTTGACACGACGAAGATTTCAGTGTACTCACTTTCATTAATACTGGATCTTTCCACTTCTCTTCCAGATAACCGACATCCGACACAACTGGCAGCACGATCTCCTTCCTGCAATCCTAGCAGATCTTCAATGGGTGTTAACTTCACATCACACAATGCATCTGAACACAATGCTCCAATAAAGATATTCGTATACTCAGCCCTGTGTGTGTATCTCTCTTTGCCCAAGCTCCACAGTACACCATACACTCTCTCTTCAACTATCCCCTCTGCTCCGTTGCACCCACAATAACTACTGGGAATCACCAACCACTTCCTGTGTTTCTGATGCCCTATTTATGTGTCTCTTCTTCACCAAATTGCCCAATCAGTGATCGCCACGCTCAACAAGACACCTGTTCCCAATGACACGCCGATTTGGGTTCGCCTGCGTTCCCGGAAGCGGCGGTGTTTGTGATATATGGTCACTCCGTGACACTGACATGATTGTACAAAATCACAGTCTGGGGACTCAGAAATCAGAACAACTGCTAACATTAAGTTTAAGGTAAAAATAACTGCCATGAAATTATAGTATCTTACTCCTATGCAATAAATTGTTCTTTCACTACATCTCTTTACCTCTTGTCTTTATCCTCTTTTCTTCTTTTTGGCACTGTATCTATCGCAGACTATGCTCATTTTTAATGTGTCATGTTAATTCGGCCTTCCGTCACTCACAATCAAGAAACTTTCACCGTGTCTAGAACTGGCGCAAGCTGCCAGGCCCGTTTCTACGAGGTGTGTGTTAACAAAAGCAGTGCTGTCGGGCACGCTACACAACAAATTACCAACAACTGATCGTGCGCGCGCTGTGTTTCTGACGCACTTCAAGCACTCGATGGGCGGGGGAAGATTTGGTAGTATTTCGAATTAATGGTTTTTAAAAAGTAGCCTATTATTAAAAAAATATGTAAAAAAATAAATAAAATAAAATAAAAATTGACTCGTTCACTCATTCTGGCGGCCCTATGGATGATGGCGCCCTTAGCATTTGCCTATACCGCCTATGCCGCGGGCTGGCCCTGACATAACTTATCAGGGAAAAGGGGAATTTATCAGCACACATGCACTTTGCTGTATCATGAAACTTGCAGTCGTATCACCCTCTATTTTACTTCCACACCTGCAACCTTAATTACCCAAGGCATTGTTCACCTCACCTGTCAACCTGGTCTCACAGAATTCCGTGAAATGTCCACGGGTCCTTAACTCAAAATCCGTGAAGCCGTCACGGAATTGCCCCAAATTCCGTGACCCGGCCACGGATATTTCTCCAACGCAAGTCAATGACACTGACCTCCCGTGATCCACACACGGATACCCGTTTCAATGACGGAGTACAGAACTCGCTGAACGGACGTGCTTTCTCATTTGGAAACAGCAACATTTGAAGTATTTGTTTCTTTTCCAATATCAAATGCCATAATGACATTAACCAGACAGCTGTTGTAGTTATTGCATTGTCCTGTCATCATAAAAATTACGTTTGTTTCAGTTACAAAAGTCCCGTGATGGCACGGACCTCCACAACCTGACCTCACTCACTTGTTTAGGAACTTACAAGCTTTTCGTCGACACTGTTGCAATGGCATGTAATTAACTTGGCATTTTTTCTCGTCCTGTCATCATAAAATCCAGTTTGATGGCGTTTTACACACATTTTGGCTATAGTCAGAACTAAAATCTGTGATAGGAGCACGGAGTGAGTCTGTGCTTAGATCACGGATAACTCTAACGCAAGTCAATGACACTCATCTTCCGTGGTCCGTACACGGATCGTTTCAGTGATGGAGTACAGACCTCACTCAATGGACGTGCTATCTCATCTGGAAACGCAACATTTGAAGTATTTATTTTTTTCAACACCAAATACCATGACCAACCTGACTGTTATTGTAACTATTGCATTGTCCTGCCATCATACAGATTCACTTTGATTCTGTTAGCCTAACTAAAATCTGTGATACGAGCACGGAGTGAGTCTGTGCTGAGATCACGGATAACTCTAATGCAAGTCAATGACACTCTTCTTCCGTGGTCCACACACGGAAACCCAGTCTCACGGCAGTTCGTGATTTTGTCACGTAATTTAATCTATTTATTCGTGGCAGGCACACGTTTATTTCCTTATTTTCATGATTGCAGCACGTTTTTTTAAACTAATGCATTTCAACTGGAGGCATCTTTCGTGCATCAGCACAATATTTTCTGATTAATTATTATTATTATTATTTAATTTTTCACAGGACAACAGAAGAAACTCACTGAAACTTGAAAAAAAAATCGGAGCTTAACTTACTGTACAAAACTGAGCAACATACTGTATTGCTGGTGACAAAAACACATTAAAACTTTTTTAGCTGTAAAATGCGCATTGGTTCTTTTTTTACTTTTTCATTGATTTTTATTTTTTTCATAGGCCTAGATTAATTTTTTTTTTTTATTACAGAATTCAATATCAAGTCCTTGACATATAACTGTAACACATTTTTACATTAAGAAACAATTTAGTTTAAATAAAAAGAACAAAAAAAATAAAATAAATAAATAAATAAATTATTTATTAGCGATAGGCCTACAGATTTATTAAGAGTTTTTATTAAGGCTATTGTAAAGGATTCTTAAAAATGCTGTCGCTGATGAGCCTCTGATCGCTGTCAGATTCTGTGATATGAATGTCCGCTAATGGGTTTAGAATGAGCCCCGCTCGGCCCGTGTTCTGGCTTACTGTAATATTTCACCTGTAATAAGACCGATATAATATAATTAAAATAAAGAAATGAATGAATACATGATAACATCTAAATAAATGTTGATAGATTTAGCGTTATAGTTTTAAAAATATTAATAAACAGCAAATCAACACAGCTTCGAAATAATAACCGAGAAAGACCTAAATAATAATAATACATAATTAATAAACAGCGCCGCCCCTCCCACTACGCGCATCACGCGCTGTGCGTCAACCCCAAAGCGTCAAAAACTGAAGCGTGGTCAAGCGCCTCTAGCGTCACTGACATGAGATGTTTATCGCTTTGAAATCACGTTCAAGAAGTCTCATTCAGCACACATCGCGATACTTTCCATCAGTTTGCAAGAGCCGCAGGTTGGGTGAGTTATACAGTCTATGGTGAGTAGTAGTAAATATGCTATTTTAATGCCTGTCCTAAAACGTATTCTGTCTTCTTTATTAATCATATGAGCGCCTTATGTTTACTCTCTGTATTACATCGGTCATCCGAGGCTGTCTTTGAGTTTCATTGTGTTTAACTAAATGAACACAGCTGCTAACTGGTTAAACTCTATCGGTCACGTGACGTGACGTGACGTGCCACAGACCTTTTATATTCATTTCAGGTTCAAAGATGTAAGTTGTATTTGTAGTAAAATCATGGTTACCATGACACCTACAAAAGTAGGTAAAACCCAGTAAACAAGACATTTACCATGTTTTTTTTTTGTTTTTTTTTTTTGTTTTTTTACCACAGTAACTGTAGCTTTACTGTAGTATAGTAATAGCACATTAATCACCAAATTAACTATAGTTGTACCACTGTAATGGTAGTGTTTTAATGTGCTTTTATATGACTTATTTCACAGTAATCACATTTACTGTACCATGCTTGTAATACCTTTTTAATGTAAAAAAAAAAAAAAAAAAAAAAAAAAAACCTTTTTCCCATATTGCAGTTCAATTCATATTGGTTTATATCTTAAATATTTTGCTCACAGATCACTATTAACATTCTGTATATAATTCTGTTTTATTTTCTTTGCCCTTGTATTAATTTTTTAGCTGAAAAGACGTAAAGTAAGCAGTCACCCCAGTGGTGTTTGTGGAGAGGTATTCCTTCAGAAATGGAGAAGACAGAAAGCTGCAGAGGCAGGTTGGTCTGTGATAGTTTGTCCCTTTTATCAAACATTCCTGTTGTTATCATTTGCACAGCATTTTGTTGTTTCTTAAACTATTGTACAGTCCAAATACCCACACTTGCCATCTTTGCACATTTCCTTTATTTGGCCCAAGTGAGCATGAAGATCACAATGTGTGTCGATCTTAACATGACAAAGTTCGTTTCAACTTTGTATTTTAAAAGAAACTTCTAAATGTCTTTTCAATAGTCCCTATTAAAGATGACAATTTATTTTGTGGTGCTTCTAATTAAGTGATAAAAAGAAGTTACAAATGATGTACAAAATAAATATACTTTTCTGTGCACCAAGAAAACATGCAACACTTTGTTTTACTACTAAATTAGTCTCAATTTCTAATTATTATAATTAATATTTCACAAACATTGGAAAGTTGCGTGACCTCCTGTGAGATCTCTGCAAAAAGTCTCACATTAATTCCAAAACATGATGCATGATGGGATACACTAAGCGTTGTATAGCGCTCCGGAGCAGTATTGGAGAGGTTTAGTGTGTGTTAAGGACACTGTGCTTTGGCATTATTAAGACCGGGGACAGTCTCATAGTCACGTACACACACTCTCAAGTGAATAAGACCTCAAGTGTGGGTATCTGGAAAGGGGAAAAGTCTTTAAAATGATCCCTAAATACAGTCGCACGTCAAAGTCTTAATAATTCACTAATGCTTTCATGGTCTAAAAAATAATGTATGTAAGTAATGTATAAGTTAAAGTATATAGTAATGTATAAGTTGCATGTAATGAAATAATATTTCCTTTCTTTCTGTCTTACAGGATTGTTTGCAGATAATGCTGTTCTTCTTTTTCAGAAGTTTTTGGGGAGCCAACCCTCACAAACCTTCCTAAAAACTAAAAGAGCTATTACTGAGTCTCAGCGACTCTTGCCACGATCAGATCTTCCCAGGTACATTTGTTTACTCATCAAATGCTCTGGTCTGAATCTTACTTTAAATTAACTTAATTATATGTTTAATGAGCAATATTGCTCATTGCACACAGAGTAAGATTATCTTGTTTCACAGAAGAGAAGGAAGACCAAGGAAATGATTTGCTCAGGATGAGAAATGAAGATGGTCATCTTGTGCTCAAGCAAACAGAAGTCCTCTGGTATGTGAGTGTTATGTGTTACAGGACTTTATGATGATCTCTCACAGGACTGGTCATGTCAGCCGTAATTATTCTTTCCAATGTTTTTATATTTATTTTATTTTATTTGATACAGCTATAATAATTATAGCATGTTAGCAAAGTTTGACTGGAACATTTTTAATCTAAAGTTTTAAAAAAACACCACCTGTTATTCTTAAAAGCATACAAGTGTCATAAAAGTGGTTTAATTGATATAAACACCAATTGATATTATCTCACTGTTTTGTGAATGTTGTGTTATAAATTGTGAATTGATAGTTGATTGGTTTGAGCAAAGCCTTACACTGCACAGACTAAAACACATTTGTGAGAGAAGTCATTAGCTCTGGAGAAAGATTCTAGAGGAAGAAAACACATTTACTGCAACAATAGATGAATTCTAGAGTCTCTGAGAACTACACATGCTAATGGAGTCTCATGGGCAAGTCCTTTGCCTCTGTAACTTTTTCTAAATTCTTGCATAATGAAATTGTTTATTGCAGTATTTTAACAATTTTACTTTGTACAGATGATCTCATCAAACCAAACGAGGGGTTTTGACCAAGTGATGCTCTTGAAAGGACTGAAAGAAGAGGATGTGGTAAATTGTCTTCAGAGAAAAAGCTTCTCAAAAGATCTTAAAACAGCTTGAAGAATGGTAAGTGTACAGTACTACAAGGGTCATAGTTACTCACCCTGCTAAAATCACACAGAACATAAGATGAGCTCTATGTCCATTAAACAACTTCATCTGGATTGTTTGTTTCACTTTGGCCAGGTCTGGGATCTTAAGACTGAGAGATCTCACTGGCACCCAGTTAACCTCCATAGAGAACATTTATCAGAAGCGCTGTCTGGGTAGGGCAAGAAACATCATCAAGGATGCCTCTCACCCTAACCATGGACCTTTCACCCTCCATCCATTCGGCAGGCGTTACAGGAGCCTACGCTCTCGAACTAGTAGACTCAGGAAGAGCTTCTTCCCCGAGGCTGTGACACTCCTGAACGCCACACCACCAATCTAACCTGCACCTGCTCTTTTACTGCACTGGTCACAGTACTTTACATACATGTATTGCACTACTCATATTTTGCACAGACTGCACATGGTTAAATCCATTACACTATAAACTGTCTAAAGCTGTTACTGTACAAGCACAGTAAACTATTTCTACAATAAATATAATTGCACTACTATTATTTTGCATTTAATAAATTGATAAACTATACTTTTGCACACTCATTCAACTGTATTTATTACCACTGTTCTCAAGTTCCAGCTATTCATAATGTATATATAATTCTTCTTTGCTCTGTTCATAATGTACATACAATCCCTACATTAAATTCATATTTATATTCTGTATATACTCTGATCAATATTGTATATAGCAACTCCACTGTAAATTCTGTATATCATAGCTTTACTTACTCTGCACTTTTATGTATATAAAACACTATATTCTTGCACTTCTGGTTAGATGCTAACTGCATTTCATTAGCTCTGTACTTGTACTCTGCATAATGACAATAAAGTTGAATCTAATCTAATCTAATCTAATCTTCTGGCTGAGAACAAGCTACACCACATCAGTGCTGGACATAAACCACAAACTGTTTCCAGACACGACAGAAGATCACGATGAAACCAGTTTTTGATGTGTTGATAAGGAATCATTATTTTCTGAAACAGTATCAAATGTCTTATATGTATCACATGATCTGTATCACAGTTGACTGAATGGGACTGTGACTTTTAAGGACATTTCATCACTCATCTGTGTGAACTGATTAATATATGAGGTTAATGTATTTTTGATTATGAATAATTATTTTCCTTTAATCTTATTTGTCTTGATGCTACTTTATCATCTTTATAGTCTATGCTTCAATAAAATGAATATGACGAATATTGTGTTCTGAAGATTCTTGTTAAATACATCATTTTACTAGGTAGGCTCATATGTGTTTATTTTAGACTTGGAAAAACTACATAATCATTATTGGGATTATTTTTTACTTAAGACATAAAAATATTTGATCAGATTAATGACATCTGGGACATCAGTACACCAGAAAGTTATTATTGTTTATATTTAGTAACCAATGCCAATTGTTTTGTGAAAGAAAGGGAGTTACGAGATTAATTATTTTGCATTACAAGATGGTGCCATGGGCTTTATAGTTACAAACACTTGAGGGATAACTGAGAATGTAGCAGGAATGATCAACGTGGATCTTGTACTCCATTCAAACCAAGAGCACACACATTATGTCCAGTACCTGAGCAGCAAGATACAGGGGTGAGAGGACATTTTTACACTGATTTTTGCTAATTAGTTATTAGTAATATATATATATATATATATATATATATATATATATGAATGAATTTGTCCTTGTGTAATAGTGAAGTATCACAATGTGTATACATTGTCCTTGATTACTGCTTAACAGTGGGGAATAGATAATGGCATGTTGTTGCAGGTTCATCCATTATATTTATTGATGTTTACTTCAAAAATCAAATAAATAATCTATTATTTTCATTATTAAATCATTTCTTTCTAATTTTTCAATGTTTCATCAGATGGCCTCACAATGTCCTGTCAAAAGGTATAATAACAATGATGTAAGAATTAGAAAACAGAGGACTGTGAAAACTGTCAGATATAAATGTGACTCAGCTCAGTTTGTTGTCCATGATGAGGAGAATACATATATGTAGGTTTTACTGCCCTTCTACCCCCAGGGGCCCAGTAGCAACCCCCGGAAGAGCCAAAAACTGTACATTTCAAATGGCTGTAAATCAGAGTCCAATTAACATATCAAAGCGAAAATCAGCATGATTACTACTTATGCTATGCTGATAAAATAATGTTGGGCACAGTTTTCAGAAATGAATGGAAAGGTGGCATAAAGGCATTTTACATATTGCATACTCTAAAATACTAAATTTCACCATGCCTCTCAAATATATCATAGTGGTTTACACAGTGAACATATTTATATGTCTAGTTTACCATTCAATATATTATTTATTTCATTTCGTTAATAAAACTTTTTAAACTACATTACCCATAAGCCTCCATCGTTCTATCTATGGAAAGGGAATACTAGGCGCTGTTTTTTGTAGTTCATTGAAGTTATTCTTAGGGTTAGTGTTAGGATCTCGGTAAAAAGGTGATTTTTCTCAACATAGAAACACCCAATGTTGACTTAATATATTTACTAATGTGATAATAGCAGCAAAACATACTTTTGTAACATGAGCCGCTGTTTAATATGGATTAAAAGATAATCCAACCACAGACAGTCCTGCGATGACAAGGGATATTCACAGCCAATGACATCAAAGCTGAGCAGCGTCATCACACTTCCTTAACCATTTATTGTCATTCATGAACGCTGTTTTCCGTTTTTCGGCTAAAGGGATAGATTGGTTAACAATAAATTAAATTTGCCACCTATTAGATAGGGTTTTATTAACGTCTACACCTTCTTCCAACAATAATGCAAATACAGAAATTATTGTTATTCAGCTTGACAACAATTTGGCAATATCGATGTGTACATGTGTGTGTACAACACGTGATGTGAACTGCACAGTCACAGTTGTATCTTATCTAACCAATAGATTCATTTCATTCAATTTAAAAGATAATTTTTTTCCTGACCAAAGACAAGAGCATTTACTAATAAAAAGTAAAGAGTTAAATTATTAAGTTATTAAATTATTTAAATTTGTTTCTGTGATTTGCCTTGCTTTACCAATTAATCTCTAGTAATAAAAACTGAAATAAAGCATAATGAACATACATAATTTTGTAAGAGTTTTCCAGTATTTACAGATATGTCAAACTCATTTAAAGACAAAGTGTGCATATTACTGCACTGTCACCAAGCTCGTTTTTAAAGAATAAAACTATGAAGAAAAAAAAGGCAGTTATGTTGTAAACGTTAACAATTTTCAGTGTGCAAATTCTTTTATTAAAAAACAAAACATTATAAATATGGTATATATCTTTCAGAGAACACCGTAAAAATATACATTTTCTTAAAAGATTCTATTGACCAAAAAGTGATACAACACTTAATGTTTCAAACTCACAAAAAAACATCATGAAGACATGCATGTCAAGTGTGCAATATCATCTATAAAACTCAATCAGCAGAGCATCACGTAAACACTGATTGTCCGAACAATGGAAGAAAGATAAAGTGTTCAGGAAAACAAACACCTGCTACATAAAAATGCAGAAATATAACTTTAACAATAACATCATTCACTTCATGACTGGAACTAGGGGATTGCTGTGCATGAATATGTCCTTTACTAAAACTCCTGATCAGAACTGAAGCTTTTTTATGATAAAAGCACCAGAAGTAAAGTTTACTGTATGAAGCTTGACAAAGAGAACACAATGCTTTATCAATATGATAAATGCTATTTTTTAACTATTGTTGTCATCACTGGTTCTGTATACAGTACAGTATATGGGTTGCTGGAAGGTCACAATGTATTCATTATAAGGTTAATTAAAACAAAGTTACATCTTCTGCAGAAATCAAACCACTGCAAAGTCTTGAGTCACTGATCCAGGAACCATTTCTGTGTGTGTGTGTGTGTGTGTGTGGGGGGGGTTAAAGAGTTAAAGAGGTGAGTCCTTGTGCATGAGGGAGATCTACAGTGTTATCTGGAAACAATCCTGTAAGACAGAAAGGATAGAAATATTATGTAATTAAATGCAACATTACTGTGTTTTTTTTAGACCATGAAAGCATAATCTGCAAAGATGCTGTATAATTAAATGTTAAATGCATCCATTATTAAAAGCAAGTCATTAATAGCAATATCTAGTCATGGAGATCACGTATAGTGGGAACATGAACTGATGGGGCTTATTTGAAGTAATTTAATGAGAAGCCAATGAACAATATAAACTTTCTGACTGTGTGGGGCAACTGATTTTCCAATATTGTGATAGTGTCAGATAAGATTGTCCAGGGGCTTGTACAATATCATACAAGTGTTAAATTGAATTAGTGAATTATTAAGACTTTGACGTGCGACTGTATTTAGGGATCATTTTAAAGACTTTTCCCCTTTCCAGATACCCACACTTGAGGTCTTATTCACTTGAGAGTGTGTGTACGTGACTATGAGACTGTCCCCGGTCTTAATAATGCCAAAGCACAGTGTCCTTAACACACACTAAACCTCTCCAATACTGCTCCGGAGCGCTATACAACGCTTAGTGTATCCCATCATGCATCATGTTTTGGAATTAATGTGAGACTTTTTGCAGAGATCTCACAGGAGGTCACGCAACTTTCCAATGTTTGTGAAATATTAATTATAATAATTAGAAATTGAGACTAATTTAGTAGTAAAACAAAGTGTTGCATGTTTTCTTGGTGCACAGAAAAGTATATTTATTTTGTACATCATTTGTAACTTCTTTTTATCACTTAATTAGAAGCACCACAAAATAAATTGTCATCTTTAATAGGGACTATTGAAAAGACATTTAGAAGTTTCTTTTAAAATACAAAGTTGAAACGAACTTTGTCATGTTAAGATCGACACACATTGTGATCTTCATGCTCACTTGGGCCAAATAAAGGAAATGTGCAAAGATGGCAAGTGTGGGTATTTGGACTGTACAATAGTTTAAGAAACAACAAAATGCTGTGCAAATGATAACAACAGGAATGTTTGATAAAAGGGACAAACTATCACAGACCAACCTGCCTCTGCAGCTTTCTGTCTTCTCCATTTCTGAAGGAATACCTCTCCACAAACACCACTGGGGTGACTGCTTACTTTACGTCTTTTCAGCTAAAAAATTAATACAAGGGCAAAGAAAATAAAACAGAATTATATACAGAATGTTAATAGTGATCTGTGAGCAAAATATTTAAGATATAAACCAATATGAATTGAACTGCAATATGGGAAAAAGGTTTTTTAATGTAAAAAAAAAAAAAAAAAAAAAAAGGTATTACAAGCATGGTACAGTAAATGTGATTACTGTGAAATAAGTCATATAAAAGCACATTAAAACACTACCATTACAGTGGTACAACTATAGTTAATTTGGTGATTAATGTGCTATTACTATACTACAGTAAAGCTACAGTTACTGTGGTAAAAAAAAAAAACAAAAAAAAAAAAAAACATGGTAAATGTCTTGTTTACTGGGTTTTACCTACTTTTGTAGGTGTCATGGTTACCATGATTTTACTACAAATACAACTTACATCTTTGAACCTGAAATGAATATAAAAGGTCTGTGGCACGTCACGTCACGTCACGTGACCGATAGAGTTTAACCAGTTAGCAGCTGTGTTCATTTAGTTAAACACAATGAAACTCAAAGACAGCCTCGGATGACCGATGTAATACAGAGAGTAAACATAAGGCGCTCATATGATTAATAAAGAAGACAGAATACGTTTTAGGACAGGCATTAAAATAGCATATTTACTACTACTCACCAGACTGTATAACTCACCCAACCTGCGGCTCTTGCAAACTGATGGAAAGTATCGCGATGTGTGCTGAATGAGACTTCTTGAACGTGATTTCAAAGCGATAAACATCTCATGTCAGTGACGCTAGAGGCGCTTGACCACGCTTCAGTTTTTGACGCTTTGGGGTTGACGCACAGCGCGTGATGCGCGTAGTGGGAGGGGCGGCGCTATTTATTAATTATGTATTATTATTATTTAGGTCTTTCTGTGTTGATTTGCTGTTTATTAATATTTTTAAAACTATAACGCTAAATCTATCAACATTTATTTAGATGTTATCATGTATTCATTCATTTCTTTATTTTAATTATATTATTTCGGTCTTATTACAGGTGAAATATTACAGTAAGCCAGAACACGGGCCGAGCGGGGCTCATTCTAAACCCATTAGCGGACATTCATATCACAGAATCTGACAGCGATCAGAGGCTCATCAGCGACAGCATTTTTAAGAAGCCTTTACAATAGCCTTAATAAAAACTTTTAACTTTAGAGTCTAAAGTAAAAAAAATAAAAAATAAATTAAAAAAAATAAATCTGTAGGCCTATCGCTAATAAATAATTTATTTATTTATGTGTATATATTTTTGTTCTTTTTATTTAAACTAAATTGTTTCTTAATATGAAAATGTGTTACAGTTATGTGCCAAGGACTTGATATTGAATTATATTGAATTAAATCTAGGCCTATGAAAAAAATAAAAATCAATGAAAAGTAAAAAAAGAACCATTGCGCATTTTACAGCTAAAAAAGTTTTAATGTGTTTTTGTCACCAGCAATACAGTATGTTGCTCAGTTTTGTACAGTAAGTTAAGCTCCGATTTTTTTTTTTCAAGTTTCAGTGAGTTTCTTCTGTTGTCCTGTGAAAAATTAAATAATAATAATAATAATTAATCAGAAAATATTGTGCTGATGCACGAAAGATGCCTCCAGTTGAAATGCATTAGTTTAAAAAAACGTGCTGCAATCATGAAAATAAGGAAATAAACGTGTGCCTGCCACGAATAAATAGATTAAATTACGTGACAAAATCACGAACTGCCGTGAGACTGGGTTTCCGTGTGTGGACCACGGAAGAAGAGTGTCATTGACTTGCATTAGAGTTATCCGTGATCTCAGCACAGACTCACTCCGTGCTCGTATCACAGATTTTAGTTAGGCTAACAGAATCAAAGTGAATCTGTATGATGGCAGGACAATGCAATAGTTACAATAACAGTCAGGTTGGTCATGGTATTTGGGTGTTGAAAAAAATAAATACTTCAAATGTTGTGTTTCCAGATGAGATAGCACGTCCATTGAGTGAGGTCTGTACTCCATCACTGAAACGATCCGTGTACGGACCACGGAAAGATGAGTGTCATTGACTTGCGTTAGAGTTATCCGTGATCTAAGCACAGACTCACTCCGTGCTCCTATCACAGATTTTAGTTCTGACTATAGCCAAAATGTGTGTAAAACGCCATCAAACTGGATTTTATGATGACAGGACGAGAAAAATGCCAAGTTAATTACATGCCATTGCAACAGTGTCGACGAAAAGCTTGTAAGTTCCTAAACAAGTGAGTGAGGTCAGGTTGTGGAGGTCCGTGCCATCACGGGACTTTGTAACTGAAACAAACGTAAATTTTTATGATGACAGGACAATGCAATAACTACAACAGCTGGCTGGTTAATGTCATTATGGCATTTGATATTGGAAAAGAAACAAATACTTCAAATGTTGCTGTTTCCAAATGAGAAAGCACGTCCGTTCAGCGAGTTCTGTACTCCGTCATTGAAACGGGTATCCGTGTGTGGATCACGGGAGGTCAGTGTCATTGACTTGCGTTGGAGAAATATCCGTGGCCGGGTCACGGAATTTGGGGCAATTCCGTGACGGCTTCACGGATTTTGAGTTAAGGACCCGTGGACATTTCACGGAATTCTGTGAGACCAGGTT